>NW_027102523.1:0-88459 GCF_035609145.1 Eleutherodactylus coqui | reverse complement strand
CATACCCCAAACTTCTTTAGAAGCTCCTTGCGTTCCTGGAGTGGTTTCTTCCTGAAGCCGATGCACTTCTTGAGGGGATGAGGCTTCTTATGTAAGGGACACAGGCGGTTAGGGTTTTCAACCTTTTCATCTTGATTGCTCTTGTAACTGACTCCCTGTGAAGCTGACAAAGTAGAGGGAAAAATATCAGTCTTTTTTACTGACACTGGACCTCTGCGGCCTTTGTAGTCGATGCGTGGGTTGTCAGACTTGAATGGATGTGGACCGGGATTGGATTCCTCATAGGAGAAGCTTGGATCGTTCTTGGATTCTGCAATGTTTTTGATGAACTCACAGAAGTAGGAAAATGGAGGAAAGGAGACTTGATTTTCTCTCTTATATCTTGACCCCAGAGCAGTCCACTTCTCTTGAAGGTTGTATGGCAGCTTTGACACGATTGGGTTTACTCCACGAGCAGTGTCCAGGTAACTGAGGCCAGGTAGGTGAGTGTCTCCCTTGGCCAGCTGTAGCTCTAGCAGTAAGTCACAGAGCTCTTGGAATTTCTGATTGTCTTTACCAGATATCCTTGGAAAGGCTTGCAGACGTTTGAACAGAGCATTTTCTATTGCTTCAGGACTACCATAGGTTCTCTCCAGCCTCTCCCAAGCGGCTGCAAGGCCTGCTGCTGGATTTTCAATGTGGACAGATCTGAGTCTCTTTACTCGTTCTGTAGACTGTGGGCCAAGCCACCGGATCAGTAGATCTAGTTCTTCCGAAGCAGTAATGCCGAGATCGCGAGTTGCAGTTCTGAAGGCACATTTCCAGCCTCTGTAATTCTCAGGCTGGTCGTCGAACCTTATCAGTCCTGTCTTGGTGAGCTCACGACGTACCATGTATTTTGCAAACTCTGACATGTCGGTTTTCTCTGACTTCAGGTGTGAAATTGGTTGAGTGGTGCTAATCACATCGTTTGTGGTGTTTTGCATGAGAGACGTAGGTACATATGGGGCTGCCAGGGTATTCAGCCTGGGAGCTGGTTTGAAGTCCATAGGTTTGGTGACATGTGGATATGGAACCATGTAATTGCTAGAGGTTTGGAGAACCGCTGGTATTTTGAATTGTCCATGAATACCGGTATATTGAGCTTGCTGGGGTGCAGAGCCTTGGTGCTCCATATAGGATGGAAGGTTGGTGTGAGGAACGAGCGGAGTTCTGTGCTGACTTTGCATGCCTGGTGCTGTGGAAGGATGTGCGGCCTGCCGCTCTGGAGAGACGTCTGTTTTGTCTGGAATGTTTGCGGCAGGTGGGGAATTGAAGCATTGGCTTAGTACATAGTCTCTTGTACGCTTGAGAGGTTCCTCTGCATCCATTCCGCTGAAGTCAATGCTGTCTCTTTCGCTCTGACTCGTGGCTTGTTCTAAAACTCTTAACCTTGCTACGGCTGTAGCATGTTCGCATTGTTTCTCCAGAGCCTCTATTTCCGCCTTTCTATGTGCAGCTTCCACTTCTGCTTTTCTATGTGCAGCTTCCACTTCCGCTTCTGCTTCCTTATGCGCAGCTTCCACTTCCGCTTTCTTCTGCGCAAAGACGGCCTGTATCTTAGTCGCTTCCGCTTCTACGCGTGCTTTTAGAAGCTGCTCACTGAGGGTGGAATGCTTTGAAGATCGTGACCTAGATGTACGCTTGGAGTGCCTGGTAGAGTCAGAAATGTGAGATGACACCTTCTGAAGTTGCGCAATTCTCACTTCTGTCTTAGACTTAATGTCGCGTACTAAGCTGTCTCTTCCTACACTGAGATGTTGGAAGCTTTGCAATTCCTCTATGGAATCCTCTGTGTTTAATTTTCTCAAAGCATTTTCGTACTCCTGGACCTTTATATTATAATGTTCATACGTTGCACGAAGCTGTTGCAGGGCTCCCTCTAGTGGTGACACATGGAGTGAAGACAGACTTTGCTGAATGTTGGAGACATGACTTAGTAATGTTTCCCACAGTTTTAAAATGTTAGAGGAAAGTTCCTGCTTGAGACTTTCAAGGTTCTCTCTAACTTTCCAGGTTGGCTTAGTAGAGCGCCTGTCTCTCTCACTAGACTGCAGACTAGGGTCCATGCTAGCTTGTGCCTCAGAGTGTCCTTCAGCCATGATGCAGCACACCGGATGGAGGTAACACTGAGGAGAGTTATAGCTTGGTGGGAGGTTATGAGCTGCAGCTGTGGTTGTATGTGGAGCTGCTGGAGGAGTCTTTACTGCGGTGTCTGGCTGTATTTATACACTCTTTTTACTATTCTGACTCAATAACATGGCTGTAAGCGTATCGGCTGAAGTAACTTCTCTTGTAGTTATGAACCAGTACTCACAGAAGATATATGTTGTCACACAGCATCCAACTCGACTGCAGAGGCATGTGAGAAGATTCCAGGGTTTATTCAGGTAGAAATCTTGTATAATGCACATTCAGCAGTAGGTAAAAAGAGTGATGGTTAGCCAGAGCACAGAGTAGAGACCTAAGACATAGGCTATAGACAGGAAACTCCCTAGCAGGAGGAAAGGGAGGGGTTATGCAACACAGGGGGGTACAGAGAACCAGGAGGGACAAACTAAAGAAGGCAAGCACTTACAGATACAGTACAGGTTATACATGTCAATGAATAGAGTCAGGTAGATGAGACATGACAATCCCGCTCCATACAATGCGGGTGCTGGCTGTTTTTTACAGCTGACACCCTCCACAACAGCTCCGATAAGCCACGGTGCTTAGAGCTGTTAACCTTCAGTCAATTCTGAGAGCAGCATTTAAATGCCCCGAACGATGTTCAACCCACCCCCGTGATGAGATTGCAGGTTGCGGTGCAGTTTTCATGGCAGCCGGGGGCCTTCTGAAGTGCCCTAGGGCTGCCATTGCAGAGTGCCTATCAAGCCATGTCTGCGGCGTGGCTTGATAGATCACAGTTAGAGATGAGCGAACGTACTCGTCCGAGCTTGATACTCGTTCGAGTATTAGCGTGTTCGAGATGCTCGTTACTCGTGACGAGTACCACGCGATGTTCGAGTTACTTTCACTTTCATCTCTGAGACGTTAGCGTGCTTTTCTGGCCAATAGAAAGACAGGGAAGGCATTACAACTTCCCCCTGCGACGTTCAAGCCCTATACCACCCCCTGCAGTGAGTGGCTGGCGAGATCAGGTGTCACCCGAGTATAAAAATCGTCCCCTCCCGCGGCTCGCCACAGATGCATTCTGACATAGTTCAGGGAAAGTGCTGCTGGTGCCGGAGCTGCTATAGGGAGAGTGTTAGGAGTATTTTAGGCTTCAAGAACCCCTACGGTCCTTCTTAGGGCCACATCTAACTGTGTGCAGTAGTGTGGAGGCTGCTTTTTGCAGTGTTGCACTTTTTTTTTTTTTTTGTATATCGGCCGTGCAGAGCATTGTGCCCGGCAGTAATTATACATAGTCCAGGGCCAGTAGTGGTGGTGAGGCAGGGACAGAAGACATATTTATTGAATATAGGCAGTGGGCCTTTCCAAAAACATTTGTGAAAAAAAATCTATTTGGGCTGCCTGTGACTGTCCTCAGTGTACTGGGTCTGTGCTGGGGGTAGTTGTCCTCCTAATTCATACGCAGCCAGCTAAGTGTTACAGCAGGCTTGCGCAAAATTACTTCCTGGCTCTGTGTTGGCTGTTACATCACCGCTGTATTCCAGTCCACAGTGCAACAGTCTGCAGTTATTTTACATTCTCCAGGGCCAGTAGTGGTGATGCAGAGAGAGAAGACATATACAGTGTATATAGGCAGTGGGCCTTTCCAAAAACATTTGGGAAAAAAAATCTATTTGGGCTGCCTGTGACTGTCCTCAGTGTACTGGGTCTGTGCTGGGGGTAGTTGTCCTAATTCATACGCAGCCAGCTAAGTGTTACAGCAGGCTTGCGCAAAATTATTTCCTGGCTCTGTTGTGCGTTCCGTAAGCGAAGTCAGCCTCCAACCACAGGCAAATAAGTGGCACATTTAATTACAGCGTTGTGTTTCTGCACTACTGGTAATACAGCATGCTGAGGGGTAGAGGTAGGCCTAGAGGACGTGGACGCGGGCGAGGACGCGGAGGCCCAAGTCAGGGTGTGGGCACAGGCCGAGCCAGTGCGGTGGCCAGGGGTAGAGGCAGGGCCAGATCGAATAATCCACCAACTGTTTCCCAAAGCGCCCCCTCGCGCCATGCCACCCTGCAGAGGTCAAGGTGTTCTACGGTGTGGCAGTTTTTCACAGAGACGCCTGACGACCGACGAACAGTGGTGTGCAACCTTTGTCGCGCCAAGATCAGATGGGGAGCCACCACCATCAGCATGCGCAGGCATATGATGGCCAAGCACCCCACAAGGTGGGACGAAGGCCATTCACCGCCCCGGTTTGCACCACTGCCTCTCCCCCTGTGCCCCAACCTGCCACTGAGATCCAACCCCCCTCTGAGGACACAGGCACTACCGTCTCCTGGCCTGCACCCACACCCTCACCTCCGCTGTCCTCGGTCCCATCCAGCAATGTCTCTCAGCGCAGCGTCCAGACGTCGCTAGCGCCACTGTTTGAGCGCAAGCGCAAGTACGCCGCCACGCACCCGCATGCTCAAGCGTTAAACATGCACATAGCCAAATTGATCAGCCTGGAGATGCTGCCGTATAGGCTTGTGGAAACGGAGGCTTTCAAAAGCATGATGGCGGCGGCCCCGCGCTACTCGGTTCCCAGTTGCCAATACTTTTCCCGATGTGCCGTCCCAGCCCTGCACGACCACGTCTCCCGCAACATTGTACGCGCCCTCACCAGCAGTCGGTGTCGCGCGGCGTGGCAGCACAGCGGTGGGCAAGCGTCAGCAGGCCGTGCTGAAACTACTCAGCTTAGGAGAGAAGAGGCACACGGCCCACGAACTGCTGCAGGGTCTGACAGAGCAGACCGACCGCTGGCTTGCGCCGCTGAGCCTCAAACTGGGCATGGTCGTGTGTGACAACGGCCGTAACCAGGTGGCGGCTCTGCAGCTCGGCAGCCTCACGCACGTGCCATGCCTGGCCCATGTCTTTAATTTGGTGGTTCAGCGCTTTCTGAAAAGCTACCCACACTTGTCATACCTGCTCGGAAAGGTGCGCCGGGTCAGCGCACATTTCCGCAACTCCAAGACGGACGCTGCCACCCTGCGGACACTGCAACATCGGTTTAATCTGCCAGTGCACCGACTGCTGTGCGACGTGCCCACACGGTGGAACTCTACACTCCACATGTTGGCCAGGCTCTATGAGCAGCGTAGAGCTATAGTGGAATACCAACTCCAACATGGGTGGCGTAGTGGGAGTCAGCCTCCTCAATTCTTTACAGAAGAGTGGGCCTGGTTGGCAGACATCTGCCAGGTCCTTGGAAACTTTGAGGAGTCTACCCAGATGGTGAGCGGGGATGCTGCAATCATTAGCGTCACCATTCCTCTGCTATGCCTCTTGAGAAGTTCCCTGCAAAGCATAAAGGCAGACGCTTTGCACTCGGAAACGGAGGCGTGGGAAGACAGTATGTCGCTGGATAGTCAGAGCACCCTCATGTCTATATCTCAGCGCGTTGAGGAGGAGGAGGAGGGGGAGGAGCATGAGGAGGAGGGGGAAGAGACAGCTTGGCCCACTGCTGAGGGTACCCATGCTGCTTGCCTGTCATCCTTTCAGCGTGTATGGCCGGAGGAGGAGGAGGAGGATCCTGAAAGTGATCTTCCTAGTGAGGACAGCCATGTGTTGCGTACAGGTACTCTGGCACACATGGCTGACTTCATGTTAGGATGCCTTTCTCGTGACCCTCGCGTTACACGCATTCTGGCCACTACGGATTACTGGGTGTACACACTGCTCGACCCACGGTATAAGGAGAACCTTTCCACTCTCATTCCCGAAGAGGAAAGGGGTTCGAGAATGATGCTATACCACAGGGCGCTGGTGGACAAACTGATGGTAAACTTCCCATCCGACAGCGCTAGTGGCAGAAGGCGCAGTTCTGAGGGCCAGGTAGCAGGGGAGGGCAGAGATCAGGCAGCATGTACAGCGCAGGCAGGGGAACATTCTCCAAGGCCTTTGCCAGCTTTATGGCTCCCCAGCAAGACTGTGTCACCGCTCCCCAGTCAAGGCTGAGTTGGCGGGAGCACTGTAAAAGGATGGTGAGGGAGTATGTAGCCGATCGCACGACCGTCCTCGGTGACGCCTCTGCCCCCTACAACTACTGGGTGTCGAAGCTGGACACGTGGCCTGAACTCGCGCTGTATGCCCTGGAGGTGCTTGCTTGTCCTGCGGCTAGCGTGTTGTCGGAGAGGGTGTTTAGTGCGGCTGGGGGAATCATCACGGATAAGCGTACCCGCCTGTCAACCGACAGTGCCGACAGGCTTACACTCATCAAGATGAACAAAGCCTGGATTTCCCCAGACTTCTCTTATTCACCAGCGGACAGCAGCGATACCTAAGCAATACGTAGGCTGCACCCGCGGATGGAAGCATCGTTCTCTATCACCATCAAAAACGGGGACATTTTTGCTTCATCAATCTGTGTATAATATTCCTCCTCCTCCTCCTGCTCCTCCTCCTGAAACCTGACGTAATCACGCCGAACGGGCAATTTTTCTTAGGCCCACAAGGCTCAGTCATATAATTTTTCTAAACAATTTTTATACGTTTCAATGCTCATTAAAGCGTTGAAACTTTCACCTGAACCAATTTTTATTTTAACTGGGCTGCCTCCAGGCCTATTTAACAATTAAGCCACATTAACCAAAGCGATTAATGGGTTTCACCTGCCCTCTTGGTTGGGCATGGGCAATTTTTCTGAGGTACATTAGTACTGTTGGTACACCAATTTTTTGGGGCCCTCGCCTACAGTGTAATCCAATTAATTTTTTGCCCACCTGCATTACAGCTGACGTTACATCAGCTCTGCTGGGCACTGCAATGGGATATATTTATGTACCGCCGGTGGGTTCCAGGGAGCCACCCATGCTGTCGGTCCACACAGAGTTGTAATTACATGTGTCCACTTCTAAAGAACCCCAGTCTGACTGGGGCATGCAGTGTGGGCCGAAGCCCACCTGCATTAAACATGACATTACCTCAGCTGTGATGGGCAATGCTATGGGATATATTTATGTGCCGCCGGTGGCTTCCTGGCACCCACCCATGCTGTCGGACCACAGGGACTTCACAATAGGGAGTTGTACCTGCCTGTGTCTATGAATTAAAAAGCCCGGTCAGGTTGGGGCATGCAGTGTGGGCCGAAGCCCACCTGCATTTAATCTGACGTTAGCTCTGCTGTCCAGGGCAATGCAATGGGATACATTTATGTACAGCCGGTGGGTTCCAGGGAGCCACCCATGCTGTGGGTGCACACGGAATTCCCATTGCGGAGTTGGGGATTCCCAGTTGTACCTGCCTGTGACTATTTATAAAAAAACGCTGTCTGACTGGGGCATGCAGACACCTTGACAGAATGAATAGTGTGTGGCACATAGGTTCCCCATTGCTATGCCCACGTGTGCAGCTCCTGATGGAGGTGGCACAGGATTATATTTCTCATTGCTTCTGTACAGCATTGTGGGCTTTCGCCCCGCCCCTTTTAAAGAGGGTTGCTGCCTAGCCGTGCCAACCCTCTGCAGTGTGTGCCTGCGGTTCCTCCTCATGGCAGACGCACTTATAAATAGACATGAGTGTGGCGTGGCATGAGGGCAGCTGAAGGCTGCGCAGGGACAATTTGCTGTGCGCTGTGGACACTGGGTCGTGCGGGGGGGGGGGTTGGGCAGCATGTAACCCAGGAGAAGTGGCAGCGGAGTGTCATGCAGGCAGTGATTGTGCTTTGTTGGAGGTAGGGTGGTGCTTAGCTAAGGTATGCATTGCTAATGAGGGCTTTTCAGAAGTAAAAATTGTTGGGAGGGGGGGGCCCACTCTTGCCACTATTGTGGCTTAATAGTGGGACCTGAGAACTTGAGATGCAGCCCAACATGTAGCCCCTCGCCTGCCCTATCCGTTGCTGTGTCGTTCCCATCACTTTCTTGAATTTCCCAGATTTTCACAAATGGAAACCTTAGCGAGCATCGGCGATATACAAAAATGCTCGGGTCGCCCATTGACTTCAATGCGGTCCGTTACTCGAAGCGAACCCTCGAGCATCGCGAAAATTTCGTCCCGAGTAACGAGCACCCGAGCATTTTGATGCTCGCTCATCTCTAATCACAGTATGATGTAATGGTATTACATCATACTGCAGGAGAGATCAAAACATCCCGATTTCTTGTCTCGCAAGGGGACAAAAAAAAGTAAGACTATGTTTAAAAAAGTTTTACTAATTATTAAAAAGCAATAAAAGTTTTTTTTAGGAAAAACCTTTTGCCATATTTCTAATAATCAATAAAAGAATCTTAATAATAAAACAAAAATACATATTTGGTATCGCTACGTCTGTAAAAGTCCAATCCATCAAAGTAATGCATTACTTACCTCTCACGGTGAAGGCCGTCTGAAAAAAAAATAAAGAAGGCCAGAATTGCACTTTTTTAGTAAGCCAGTCTCCAAGAAAAAATGCACTGAATGGCGATCAAAATGTTGTACGTATTCCAAAATGTTACCAATAGAAATTACAGGATGTTCTGCAAAGAATGAGCCCTCCCACAACTATGTTGACTGAAGAATAAAAAAGTTATGGCTGTCAAACGATGGTGGCCGAAAATGATTTTAAAAAATGTAATATCTTTGAAAAAAAATAAAAGTATTGCAGCAAAAAAACCTACATAAATTTGGCATTGTAGTAATTGCACTGACCCATAGAATAAAGTTATCAAGTCATTTTTGTCGCAGTGTCTATGTCCGTCATTTAAATGATGGATTTTGGTTCACTTTAAACTCATCCTTCAACCGCTGAAAGTCTGAGCAAATACATTCCATTTGAATGCATTTTGCTCATCTTTCAATAGACTGCAGGATGTTCTTCCCGTGGCATGTTTACATTAGCCAGGAGGAGAACAGTGTTGGCAACTGTTTGCACATGCTGAGCTCTACAAACAACTTGTGGAGGTCCTTTTACATGCAAATGAAGATGATAAAGTGTTAATGGCCAATAATGGCCATTAACACTTTATGTAACTACCTCGCTAAATCTTTCAACCTTTCATTTGTTTCAAAGAATATCTTTGCCTGTAAAATGGGCTTAAGTGAAGCCACATTACCAGCAAGAACTCCTCGCAAAGCCTCTGTGTTGAAAAATACACATCCTGAGTAGGTTAAAATTTGCAAAGTAACACCTTGACTGTTCCAAAGAGATGGCACAACATGTTCTAGACTGATGAAAGCAAAATTGTTCTTTTTGGGTCTAGTAGCTGCAAACAGTATGTCTGATGACTGCCTGTGAAGACAGTGAAGCAGAGTTGATCCTATTTTTTGCATACGAGGGATCATGAATCAGTTTGAGTTTATACAAATACTTGACAAGGTCGTGTTGCCCTATGCCAAAGATGAAACACCCTTGAAATGGGTGTTTCAACATGACAATGACCTAAAACACACCATTAAGCGAACAACTTGCTAGTTACAGACAAACAGGATTGAGGTAATGGAGTGGCCAGCCCAATGCCCTGACCACAATCCCAAACAGAGTTTGTGGAGTGACATCAAAAATGCAGTTTATGAGGCAAAACCAAAAAATACAGCAGAACTGTGGAATGTAGTTTATTCTTCCTGGACTGGAATACCTAGAGGTATTAGAGGTTCCCGAGGTTGCTGGACTCCATGCAACACAGATGTCAAGCAGTTCACTAGAATGCCAAAGTGGTGTGATTTCACCAAGGCCAAATCCTCAGCAAAATTCTGCCATGTGAACAAGGTCTTACGTGGGCAGACATTTATCATATTACATGGCTGATGCAGTAGAAAGGTTGGCTTACTGGCATTGATCAGCTGATCAATATCCATCAACTGAGGAAAGAGAGTCTGTGGCCTTCCATAATGCTGTATGGGGCTGCAGTTCTATAAATCTTCATTAGGCAGCACTATTAGGTAAGATACTGCATACAGAGTTTATTGCTGAACCTCTTAAAATGTACAAGTAAAAACGGTCTAAACATGAAATAACATGCAAGTTAACAATAACCAATTTCAGCACGGACTGCACTGTAGCCTTTACATTTAATAACTTAAATGTAAGCACAAACTAAAGTGCAATCTGTGTCTGAATTTGGTTATTGCTAACTATGATGTTATTTTATATTTAGATTGTCTCTGCGTGCATTTTTTTTCTAAAAGTGTAACTTTACTTTCAAAAAACTTTTGGCATGTCATAGGGAGATATCAAAAGCTTTGATCGCTGGGGGTTCAGGTGCTGAGACTGCACTGATAGCTAGAACAAAGCAGCAGAAGTGCTCATCCAAGACTCTACTCTGCTCTGTTGAGCCCGTCTTCAGCTAGTGGGCAGTGACAATGCTTGGTTGAGCACTTCTGCCAATTCATTCTAGTAATCAGTAGGGTTCTCAGCACCGGGTTCCCACTGATCAAAACTTTTGACATGTCAAAAGTTTTTTGAAAGTAGAGCTACTCTGTAAATGAAGAGGTTCAATGCTAAACCAAGTGTGCAGTTTCTTATCCAATTGTGCCACCAAGTGGCGATTTACAAAACTGCAGCCCTATATTGAATAGCAATTAATTGCTTATCCCTGTTAAGACAAAACTGTGTTTTCTTGTAAATTAGCATCTGATTTATTGAACGGGGGAACCTCTAAGAGGACAAAAGGAATTAAGTTCTGGATGACTAGAATAACTGTTATACTTCCTGATTGTAGTTGTAAGAGAAATAAATACTTCAGTGCTACAAGAATAAGGCCTCACTCATACGGGCAGATTTCAATTGTGGAGGATCCACAGCAAAATGCAGCCATTCTAAGGCATGTACTTTTGCTTTTTCGCTTACTCTTGCAGATACAAATTGCATATTCCACGAGCGGTGGAAAAATCTCAGCATGCTCTATTTTGCTGTGGACTCCATGTGGACGGCATCCATTGAAGTCAACGGAGGCCATCTGACCTGCAGCCCATACGCAATTAACATTGTGTGCTGCGAATACCCACGTCATCGCTTAGCAGCAAAATACAAACATTTAAAAAAACCTGTTCTGCACATGACCGACTGTGAGCCGCTGCGGTCATCTGCAATACAAAATATGCCCGTGAGGTACACAGGGTCGCCAGGCGGGCTCACAGGTGGAATACCACTGCAGGTCTCCTGCATGCGGAATCCAGTCTGCCCGTGTGAGCCCAAGAGCTTTTCATTATTGTGTGGGTGGTACTGTACCCTGCTCATGTGCGATACCATGCATTACCGATAGTTATATGATAAATCACATTGAATTAAAAGTTGCATTATTCTCTCTGTGTCTTTTATACAGGGTAAAGAAGAATTTGAAAAAACTCAAAAGGAACTGCTTGAAAAAGGAAACATTATACGACAAGGAAAGGGTCATCTAGAGCAGCAGCAGGTAAGATACAGATATGTACACTGTAAACTGGACAATCAATGCATTAGGAACGGCTAGTATGTGATCTTGTGATCAGTAATACGGTGCCATGGTATCACTGCGTCACGATCTACTCTCAGATAATATGCCAACATCTCCTCTGCGCAGTACAAGAAAATATTTGGCAGTCACGGATAAAAGTGGGGACTTGAGTGACTGACTGCAGGCAGATTGTTGGCGCCCAGAGGTGTGGTGCCAGGATTTCTGAAGCAGTCGGACTTGTTGGCTGCTCCTAAACCATGATATCAAGAGTGTACCAAGCCACGGGTGGTTTATCCCGGAAGCGAGCATGTGGTATCTCAGCAATGACATGCCACAGTGGACCAACCAACCCAGCAGTAGAACAGCGGTGAAGTTAGAGACAAATTTCTATAATGATCATGTGGCATCATATCTTGCATTGACTGGGGTTCAATAGCAGAAGACCAATATAGCTGCTCCTGATGACCCAGTGTCATTGTCAACAACGCCCTGCATGGGCATAGGAAAGATATCAATAGCCCTTGGACATATGGCAGAAGTCGTCTGGAATGACGATTCCCATTTTCTGCTGAACCATATGGATGGCCAGGTCCACATCTGCCGTAAACTGCATGAAGCTGTGTCCCACTGGTGCACTGTTGGGGTTCAACAGGCTGGTGGTAGTGGCCTAGAACCATTGGTCATCTTACCACAATCCTTGAATGGTGAACGCTCCTCAAGAAGAGCACAAAAAACAAATGAAGCGCACATGGATGAGATCCGAGTGCACTCCATTCTTCACTGATAATTGCTAGGGAATTTTAGAAAGAAAGCTAGGCTTTGTTCAGTTTTTTATGCATGTATAAAAAAACAGATGGCACATAAACAATGCGCACACAACGCATCTATATGTCCAAGCATATACACACATAGTGAAATTTGTCCATTTTTCATGGATTGAAATCGCACACGCCCTTGTGAATGAATCCTTAGGAGAGTCTGATAGAATCACAGATAGAGATCCAGGGAATTTCAAATTCACTGTAGCAGCCGAGTGGACTCATAAGGCACCGGCTGCAGTCATTGAATGGTCTAGCCCTGAGTATCAATATAATGGATGGATAATTGGATGGACGAACAAATAGATAAATAAATTAGACCTAGATGGAGCTATATCACTCCAATTGTATAAAGGATATCATGAGAGAATTTCCCTAAGGATCCATGCTCATAGCCATATTATGGAGCTAAAACCAGGGGTTTTATTCATGGATTCTGTGAAAATCCACCCCAAAAAAGAGTGCAATGCTTACTGCATGTTATATTACAGAAGGCACCATACAGTGACCGGCAGAGATTCAGTGTGTTGTTGTATTGGGCCCTTACATAAGATGTTGATGGGTGTATGAACCCTTAAGTTATGTTCACATGTCACTAATTTGCTGCAGATTTTCTTGCACATTTTTATGCAGATCTGCAGCAGATTTTACCTTCTCAATTGAATTCAAATTGAAGGGATGAAATATGCTGCAGATCTGCACCAAAGTCCGTGACAACATTTTCAGCACATCAGTGACGTGTGAATGATCCTTACTGCAATTTGATGTGAATATGAATAGAATGATTTTTGCAATGCGACAACCCACAGACCAGTTTGTTCAGTGGTTTCCACATGTTGCATCTGGATTATTGCCTCTCTGTAACTGATGGCTTAGTTTACCCTTGTGACTGCCCGCACCTCTGTGATTCTCAAAAGACTAAGATGTATCTGTTTTTTTAAATGATAGAAATAATAAGCTAAACGTGTTACAACTAAGAAAGTTTTCTAATTTATTCTGGTCTTAATACTTCAGCTGAAGCAGTTTGAACGTCTGGAAGAAGAGGTTGCACGGCCCATTGAGAACGATCTGTCAAACTGGACGCCACCACAACACTACAGCCAAGTTCGTAGCACCCTGAGCAACTCAGACCGGCAACTGCTTCTCTTCTACCAAGAACAATGCGAGGCAAACGTCACTACTTTGACCAATGCCATTGATGCCTTCTATAGCTCCATCAGTAGCAACCAACCTTCCAAAATTTTTGTGGCCCACAGCAAATTTGTTATCCTTAGTATTTATATGGGACACATTGTCACGCCAAGCCAAAGCTCAGGACATCCGAAACAAAGTCACCCACTACAGCAATCTTATGTGTGACAAGCTCAAGGAGATAGTTCTTTCCACCAAAACAGAAGCACTTCAATACCCATCTCCATCAGCAGCCAAGGATATGGTGGAGAGAGTCAAAGACCTCAGCAACAGCACTCAGCAGTTCAGGATGGTTCTTGGGCAGCTAGCCGCTATTTGAAGATGCAGTTGACTTTATTGTCTGGAGATCTAGTCCAGGTGTGACAAAGAGATACTGTGAGGAGCTGTTGGCTCAGCGAGTCAGCTGTAAATCCTCTGTAGAGACGTTTGATAGACTTTGATGCCATCTCTTTTAAGTAAAATTAATTTTAAGTGAACTGCAATTGGGATTTATCCATGAAACTACACTACAGCCTATGCTACATTTACGGAGGAATGTCGGACTACAATTAGCTCTTAGCTAAACTTGTAAATATTATTCTTGGATATCAGATTGAATTACTTGTCCATTCCATGTCCCTAATTGTCACCAATCAGACCATTTCTGGGGCAGTTCATTTCATTCTAAATTGTGTTTTGAGCTGCTTTAGCATAAACGCTTTCCCACTGGAAGACCTCCACCGCTGTGGGAAACAGGTGAAATACAGAGTCCGAGGCACTCATTCATTCTTCATAATAAAAGGGTTGTTATTTCTTCCACACTTGTCAGTGACGTACTATAACAGTTACCATCTTATGATATGTGAGACTGTAGGGTAAATTATAAGAAATGATAATGACTTACAACCAGAAGATGCATGCTTTGTGAGTTTTGAAGATGAAGGTTACTGTACTAATTTTTAAAGAGGTTTTCCATCCAAAGGTGAACATACTATAGAGGCAGCTATGGGGTCCTGGAACCAAAGATCCAGTCTAGGTCTAATAGCACCAGAAGGGAGCCCAATTTTCAACCTTCAACACCCTCCCCCCCCCCCCCCCCCCCTCCTGCTCCTGCTCCTTTCATATATGTAGGTTTGGTCTCCACCTAAATGTATTGATTAATATGGCAATAAGTGATAGTGAAAAGTATGGTTTCAGCACTGACAAGCCTTCTCTGCCCTTGGCTTAGTACCAATTTTCTTTAGGATAAAGCCCTGATAATTGGAGACTAGTTGCTTTGGTTTATGTTGCCTGGCATCCCTTATGTAAAAGGATGCAGCTTGTAGGCAGTATTTTCCTATCAACTACTCTGTCTTAAGTTGGCTTTACATTTTAGAAGGCTGTTGGCCAAATACTTTTCTAACAGCTATATATCCTGACCCCTCATAGAAACGTTGGCTTGTCCGGGTGTGTATGTGTTCTGAATAGGAAGAGGAGAGTCACTGTCAGACATCCCTCTTAGCAGCTTATCGGGTTGGGCATGTTGAAATCCAATTGCCTGATCCTTTTCTCCTCTGCAATTGGGAGAAGGTTGGGACTCCCCCATACACATTAGATGGCTACCGACTCCCACCAAAATCAGTGGGTTCAGCTGACATCGCTCTAATGTGTATGGGCAGCCTTAAATGTCAGCAGGGTTGGCGCAGTAGAGAAAGGACACAGCTGGCAACACTCAGGACATGCCATTCCCCACTCAGCCTGTGATATTTAGCACATTTCCAGTCTGAAAACCTCTTTACGGGTGCCTTTTGCAAACTATAACATTATATTTTTTTCCCCAAAATTGCGATTGAAGAGAATAGAGGTTAACATCTCTCCTCTATGTCGGTCCGTTTAGACGCTGGAGACCATATGTGTTTCCTTGGTATTTAGTCAAATAGGAGCAAATGTCTTCAAATACAGGTGCAGCTAAGAGGGGTTTGTCATTATAGTGATACCATCTATTGTTTTACATAAGAGTGCAGGTATCTGTACTGTACTGCAATATTTTAACTCGGAGAGTTATTACAGTGCATGCACAAGGCGGCTGCAAAAGTTAATTGACACATTCAGCTTTACTATGTCTATACTTAAAACCAATGCCATATGTAACTTTCCAAGATGTTCTTTGCAAAACTTAAAGGGGTCGCCTGGGATTAAGAAAAGCAAGTTTGAATTTTATTCCAGAAATAGCACCACTCTTGTCCATGGGGGGTATCTGGTATTGCATCTCATTCCCGTTCAACTGTATGGGGCTGAACTCAACAACCGGTACAGTCCATAAACTGAAGAGAAGATTTTATCAGTAATGAAAAGCAAAGGTTTTTTTTCTTATTCTGAGCCACCCATTTCGGTTAAGTGTTACTACAACAACAGCACAGAGTGGAGTTTTGGTTCATGCGTAAATGTTCATAGCCTTAAATGTACATATGCCAAATGCAACTATATCAATCTACACCAACATACATAGGCGTTTCTCTTTCCACTAAACCCCCACATGATAATCCAAGAAATCACACAGCCCTGCCACTCAGTAATAAAACTAATCAGTAATTATTTGGATTCTACACAGGCTATTACATGACAAATTACCTGGACATACATTGGTCTGTCACAATGCCTTAACCCTTTCTAATCCGCTGTCTGACGTCTAAAGACATTCTGATTGAAGGCTGTACAGCTCCGATGTCGGAACACGTCCGGCAGGGTATTCTTACTGTATATTACTGGCCCGCTCTGTTGTTGGGGGCCTCTCCAGCATGTCCCATACCGCAGTACTGGCTCTAGCCAGCAGATGGTACCGTTGTATATTGGCAGAAAGAGAAAACCACCTAGGAAACCCTGAATCCAAAATTGGATTGCAAAGGGTTAATCCACTTTTAAGAGGTGATGACTTAAATTAAGCCTTAGCCCATGCGCCCCACCATTACATTGACTCTCTAAGGCCACTCTCACACATGGCCCCAGCAAAGAGCTGTGATTTCAATCACGGCACTAGGCTGTGATTTTACTTTGGTTCCTGCCTCCGACAGCGGCTTTAGCACACCCCATTATCGATGAGGTGAACTAAACGCAAAAAATAAAACAGACAACGCTCGAAAATCCAGCGCCGCGTTCGAGCACGTCTGCAAGGCTTCATTGGAATCAATAACAGCGTCATACCGCGGTGTTCAAAACACTGCGGTAATCACGGAAAACCGTCTGTGTGAGTGTGGCCTTAGGGTGTAATTTTTCTTCTATATTTGGGATGACTTTGGTGTATTCTGATGTATGGATGCTATAGATTTTCTCTTTGTAGAGCAATATATTCTGTGAGAAGCTGATGGAAGGTAAAGGAAGTATTGCCAGGATAGAAGAACATATCTGTGTGCTGTGAATTCATTTGCTGGAAAACCAATCCCATATATTTTATTCTGAACTGAGGTCTAATGTCACGCAGAATCTCCTGTCAGTCCTGATTGTTGGGAGCTTGAAATGCCATCTGCCTGTATAAAACACATTTGTCGAATTGTGGTTTGGAAAAAAAAAAAAACATTCTCATGAATAACCTGCGGATGCCATCGACTAGAAACGTGGTTTATTGCTTCCTGACGTTTAAAGGCTTTACTGATGACGGATCTTTAGGCCTCATTGAGGGATGAAAACCAAAACAGAGTTGCTGAGATGTGTGAGATGTTCCATTGTACATTGGGCAACATTATGCTGGGAACCTTGGGTCCTGACATTCATGTGGATGTTATATTGACATGTACCACCTACCTGTTCCTTGTACAGACCATTGTACGCTCCTTTACCGCAGCATTCCATAAAGGCAGTTCCCTCTTTCACCAGGATAATGTGCCCTGCTATACTGCAAAAATTGCTCGAGGATGGTTTGAGAAACATCTCAAGGGGATGATTTCACTTCCAACTTCCTCCAATGACTTGAATTGGCATCACAGGAGCCTTATTTCGCAACTTACAGGATCTGCTGCAACTGGCTCAGAGATAGAAAGCAGAGGGCGCTAATAAATGGTTCATACTCTGATTGGGCCACCGTTGCTAGTGGGGTGATATATAAAATGAGGCAGCTCGGTCTGGGTGAAAATGTGTGTATCTGGGTAATAAACTGTCACAGGGATAGAAAGCAGAGGGTGGTAATAAATGGCTCATACTCTGATTGGGCCACCATTACTAGCGGGGTGCCACAGGCTTCAGTATTGGGCCCCATTCTGTTCAATATATTTATCAACGACCTTATAGAGGGGCTGCACAGTAAAATATCAATATTTGCAGATGACACAAAGTTATACAATATAATCAATGCAACGGAGGACAATGTGCGGCTACAAAAGGACCTAGATAAGCTGGGGGCTTGGGCAGAAAAATGGCAAATGAAGTTCAATATTGATAGATGTAAGGTTATGCACATGGGCAGGAGAAACAGATGTCATCAATATACACTAAATGGGGTACCGCTAGGGAAAAGTGATATGGAAAAAGACCTGGGGGTACTAGTGGATTATAGATTAGACTGGTGTAACCAATGCCAGTCAGCTGCTGCAAAAGCTAATAGAGTCTTGGCGTGTATTAAAAGAGGTATAGGGGTGAAGGATAAGAACATTATTCTCCCACTATATAAGGCACTTGTCAGGCCTCACATGGAATACTGCGCACAGTTCTGGACACCGGTGCTCAGGAAAGATGTTGCAGTGCTTGAAGGGGTTCAAAGGAGGGCAACTAAATTAATAAATGGAATGGGAGCACTAGAATACCCAGAGATGTAATCAAAATTGAGATTTTTCACCCTGGAAAAATGACAACAAAGGGGCAACCAAATAACAATGTATAAATACATTAGGGGACAATACAAAGATCTCTTCCATGATCTGTTTACGTCCTATGTCTAGAAGAAAGCAGGTTTCATCGCCAACATAGAAGGGGGTTCTTTACTGTAAGAGCAGTGAGACTGTGGAACTCTCTGCCTGAGAACGTGGTGATGGCAGAATTGATAAAGGAGTTTAAGAGGGGACTAGACGTCTTTTTAGAATGCTATGATATTACACGATATAGACATTAAATAACCAGCAGGGTTGTTGATCTGGGTCTTACAGACCGATAGGAACTATCAGAGGTTGATCCAGGGATTATTCTGCCATTATAGAGTCGAGAAGGAATTCCCCCAACCCCCAAAATGGGGCAAATGGGCTTCTGCCTCAAAGAGTTTTAGAATCAACAAGCAAGTGGGGAGGGGGGGGGGGAGTGGAAACAGACAAAAATGGATGGAAATTTGTCTTTTTTTCAGCCTAACATACTATGTTACTATCTTACTACCAGTTACCACCTTGCAAGGTCTTGTGGAGTCCATGCTTTAATAAGTCTAAAGGGCTTGTTCGCACCAGCACTCAGTCTGTGTTCAGACTTTACGTTTTTGGAGCAGAGAAATGGAATTAAACGATTCAATTTTTTGCCCATTGATGTCAATGTTTTATTTTTGAGCTTTCAGTTTGCTTCCATTCTGTTAGGTTTCTGTTTCTAATGGAATAAATAGCATAGTCCTTCTAATAGTGTCCGCAGGATTGTGTGACTGTGGACAACTTCAGCTGGGCAGGCTTTCGCCACAAGCTATTTTGTACGTGTGTGAACAAAGCCTTTGGATGGTTTTCCCCTAACTGACTATTGCCACATTTCGAAATGGCTGGGTTTCCATGGCAGTAGGGTGCTGTTTGGGCAGCTACTGCGTGGCAAAAACTCATGCATTTTACCACTGTTTTGTGATGTGGTTGTTGGCTACACGTTTTTTTGTAGGTGAAAGAGGTTAAATACCATCTTTCACCTGTAAAGAACGTATGGTTAATAAGCACAATTCACAGTAAAATATGTTCCTTTTTGCTACACAGTAGTTTGACGCCATTACCTGTATATGAAAACCCAGCCTAAGGCCAGATTCATACATTTGGGTGCGCAATACACAGAAAATAGAACCCTATTGATTTCAATGAGTTCGATCACTGGCGCATATTTGGTGTGAGCAATTCCATCGCACCAAAAAACAGCACACTTTTCTTTCTTACGCATTTATGCAGGCAAAGAGCACATATTAAACTCATTAGACTAATTGGCCATTTCAATGACTGGATCCATGGTTGTGTGTTTTTTTTATGCACGCACAAATACGCCACAACAATGCCACAAAAAAGCACAGCAAATGTGTATAAATATGGATATGTTCCTGTGAATCCAGCCTAAGACAAGTCACACTCTGATTAGTGGGGAACTTCTCACCATTGTATTGAATGACAATACAGATGTATCCTCCCTTAACATATGAAATGTGTAGCACAAATTAAAAAAAAAAATTGTACTGACATGAGAATTTTACATCTTTGTGTCATATGAGCCTCGTGTGGTGCAGAGTGTTAAGGCTGCAGAATGCAGTCCTAAGCCCTAACTCATGTCCTGAAGGTTGCAAATTCAATCCCCACGTGGTTCAGGTAGCCAGCTCAAGGTTGACTCAGCCTTCCATCCTCCTGAGGTTGGTAAAATGAGTGCCCAGCTTGTTGTGGGGGGTAATAAACGAATTACCTGAAAGCGCTGCGGAATAAGTTGGCGCTATACAAATAACAAGTCCCTTCATAAGAAATTAGAGCCCTTTTACTGTCAGAGGATTTTGGACATTTTGCCAGGACAATTTTGACACCTTTGATATGTACAGACAAATCCTAAAATATAAAATATTCATACTAATCTTCCATACCTATGTGTTTTATGGGAATAGACAACATGGTGACTGCAGCTGTCTTGATGATCTACTATTGATGACCTCTTCTGAGAAATACTGAGGAATAGGTCATAACAGTCCGTCTCCCATTGATTTCAGTGAGACCTGCACTTGTAGTTACAAGCGCAGGCCACTTTACAGAGGTCGGAGCAGAGACTTCCGCTGCTTCTGTTCCAACCCCTGTGAATTTGCGGTGCTGTCAGTGGGCGCATAATCAGCTGATCGGTTGGAGTCCCAAGTGACGGACCCAAGCAGATCAACTATTGATGAACTACTGTGAGGATAGGTCATCAATATTCTCCCTTGAAAACACCTTTAATGGAACTTCATGAGAAACTGGAATAATTTTTTTTATGCATTTGCACCTAAAACCCATAGCAACTTGCTTTATCAACTTCTACTTGCTGCACAGTATCTCAGGTCGTATTACTGATAGAGCATAGATTTTTGGTGCTTTTTTTCTAAACCAAGTTTATTATCTCTAAACCAAGAACTAGAGATGAGCGAGCATACTCGCTAAGGGCAATTACTTGAGCGAGCATTGCCCTAAGGCCTTAGTCAGACGGGCGTTTTTAGCCGCGATTTGCGCATGCGCATGCGTCCGGCGATTTTATAAAACCATTGCTTTGCAATGGTATCGGACACATGAGCGCTTTTTATGCGCTCGTCCGATAAATTATAGAACAAAAAAATCGCAGATCGCACCTATCTGCGATCTGCGATTCCTGTTCTCTTCTCTATATGCGCTCAATGGGGCCGGTGGCAGCAGCGCCGACCCCATTGAGAACATATAGAAGACAAATCATTCTTCTCTGCCACAGCTGTAACAGCTGTGGCAGAGAAGAACGATGTTTGCCCATTGAATTCAATGGAGCGGCAATACAGCCGCTCCATTGAAAGCAATGGGCTGCCGGCGTGAATTGTCGGGAAGGGGTTAAATATATAAACCCTTCCCCGCAATTCATCCTAAAATGTGTTAAAATAAAAAAAAATTGCAGCCGGAGTCTAGCCGCGGCCGCTGTCAGTTCTCCTGAACTGCTTCTTGGCACTATTCAGCCGGCGGGGCTTTAAAATCCCCGCCTGCTGAATGATCTGCCTCTGATTGGTCAGGGCCCTGACCAATCAGAGGCAGGTTTCACTCACACACCGATTCATGAATTCATGAATGGGTGAGTGACTGCTGCCTCTCAGCGCTGAGCCAATCAGGGGCAGGTCTGACTCACATCCATTCATGAATTCATGAATGGGTGTGAGTGAGGCATGCCTCTGATTGGCTCAGTGCTGAGCCAATCAGGGGGCAGGTCTGACTCACACCCCCTCCACACCCACTGCAGGACGGCCGCGCGGAGCTCCGGCTGCCGGGAGAAGGTGAGTATACAATTTTTTTTTATTTTAACACATTTTAGGATGCATTGCAGGGAAGGGCTTATATATTTAAGCCCTTACCGACAATTCATCCCGGGCTCGCCTGCAGCGCATTGCTTTAAATGGAGTCGGCTCTATTGCCGTCTCCATTGAATGCAATGCGCTGGACAGCTCCGGCCCGTTTCTAATGAAACGCGGCTAGGAGCAGATTTGCGGGCGATTTGCGGGCGACTTGCGCGCACCGGTCACGCGATTTGCGGATGCGCATCCGTCATGCGATCCGCAAATCGCGCAAAAAAACGCCCGTCTGACTAAGGCCTTAGTGAGTACCTGCCCGCTCGAGAGAAGAGGTTCGGCTGCCGGCGCGGGTGACAGATGAGTTGCGGCAGTGAGCAGGGGGGAAAAAGAGGGAGAGAGAGATCTCCCCTCCGTTCCTCCCCACTCTCCCCCGCCGCCGGCGACCGAACCTTTTCTCTTGAGCGGGCCGGTACTCGCTAAGGGCAATGCTCGCTCGAGCAATTGCCCTTAGCGAGTATGCTCGCTCATCACTACCAAGAACACAATCAAAGCTATCTGTAATACAGCCTGAGATACTGTCTGTAGAACTACAGTTGAAAGTGGGGGCTACAGTGAGAGCTACAGGCATATGCAACTCCTACTTCAGCTATATCACAGGATGCATTGCTGATAAAACCAAGAGTCTTTTCTTTAAAACAAGAACACAACCAGGCTATATCTGCAATAGGTAATGGTGGACACATCTGGAAGGCTGTATTTACACAGGCATTACAAGTTTTGCCCTAGATTCTGGTGAACAACTTGCATTGCACAACACATGGATACTTGTCCCAATAGCTGAACGATGTGTCGGACACTGTACATTACATGTTCTATTCTCATACTTGTACAAAAACGGGACACGCAGTGATTTTTTCAAACGCGGACCATCAGTCTGATTGACAAAACACTCATGTACATGAACCCATTCACGTGAATTGTGATATGTATGGAATTAGCACAGCTAAAAAAACAATCAGATGGAACTCAAGAATATTTCATGTGCAAATATCCCTATGTGTGATAAAACTATCATAAAGGTCAGTAACAAAATTAAAAAGTCAATAACAAAACATGCCGTAAAATTAATTTATGGGTAAACTTCAAGCCCCTATTTCTATGGCTAATGGAGCTTTAACGACTGACTTAATCCTATGTAGGATCTGACAACCAGAACTTGTAAGAAAATAACTTTATTTTCATTAGAACAGGTGTATTGCTGACATACATTTCCATTAATACTTGTTTCTGTCTTTGGATTGTAATACCGTAATTTGTAATAACAGAATAATACACAATTTAAAACATTTTTAAAATATTCAACTTCTAAAACTAGTACATGGGAAAAAATTGGCACAGTTGCCCAGAGCACCCAGATTTCTACTTACATTTTCAAAAGGGTGTCTTAAGAAATGGGAGCTGGACTGTGACATGGGCAACTGCACCACTTTGCACATGCTCTAGTTTCTATAAACCTAACCCAACATACTTAAAACTATGTTTTCGGGTGGCTTCACACAGGCGCATGCGTAGAAATGCTCGCAATAGCGTGACTTTTTGGGTTATAAAGGTCGTGCTGTTGCGTGGAGTTTAAAAAGTATGAACACGCTTGTGTGAAGCCGCCCTTAGGCTGAGTTCTGATATGGCAGTTTCACCACAGGGGTCAGATGTCAGATGTACAGTGTTCCTGAATGAGGGCCTTTCAATTCCCATACATGCTTAGCAGCAGTTGCCACATATTAATGCAATGTGGGATTTTATAGCCTTTCTCCCTGTAAAGCCTCCAACCCACTGGCCATGTGTCCCAGTTGCGTTTGAGAGGCTTGGGCACAACTTGCATCCGAAACCAATATCCAAACAGCCTGAATATAGATGTGTATTTGCACGTCCTAATTCTTGTCTATAGGACATGCAATGAGGTTTTTTTTGTCCATGTGACAAAAGCAGCAGTGTACATAGTCCTATAGGCTATAATGGGTTTGTGTGCTGTTCGTCAATTAACACAGACAGCACACAGAGCCAAACAGCAGACTTCAAATCTAAAGTATTCCATTGATTTCTTAAGGGAATCCCCACCATAGTCTATACAGTGGAGTCATAATCCATCCATTAAAGAGGAAATATCTTTACGATTACAATATGTATAAAAATGATTTTTCAAAAAAAGACATTAAATAACAGAACGACGCATATACAGGACCCAGGTTCACCAATGGGTAGAAGACATTGATGTTTACTTACACATCAGTATATAGCTATCATAAATGTGCCTGTCGCATGAATAATAGAGGCATCGCTGTGTATCCCAAAAGTTGTTATAATAGAATACACAACATATAAAATCACTGCACTAAAGCGATGCCAGAGTATGCTGCCCACAGACAGATCCATGTGAGCCCCACATAAATGCCGCATGCATGTAAGCTAGCACTATTAGATGTTAGGAAATAGCTAGAGGGGTGTTTGGTGCCGGAGTTCAGCTCACTAAATGGGTATGGTCATATTATGTAGTGCTATCTTCTTTATCCCATACGTTTGTTTGTTCTGCAGGGCTAATTGAACTACCTGTGTCTGCTGATGAGATTGAATTCTTTTAAGGCTAACTTCACCCGGCGAGTGCGATATCGCGCTCATCAACATGGTTTTCTCGCCTGTGTGCAGTTGGCATATGGGCAGTGTGTTATAATGCTGCTATTTTGTATATATTGGGTTAATTACTGCTAGTAGATAATATATATATATACTATGTGGGGTTTACTTGGACATGTTTGTGGGCATACACTTTTAGTTGCCACTGCAGCGTACTAATCTATATTCTATACATTGCCATGAGGTGGAAAGATAAAGGAAATAAATCCCTTTGAGCGGCCTGGCTGGATGCATGCGACAAGCATGTTTAGGATAGTTTTTTACTAATGTCTAATGCATTACATTCATGCGGTGGGATCTATTCATGTGCGACACACCGTTATACCTCTTTTATACATGTGACAGACACATTTATGATAGCCATTGGTGAACTGGGGTACTATATATGTATCATTTTGTACTTTATTTGAATGTCTTTATTGGAAAATAATTTTTATACACTTTGTAATAAAGATACTTACTCTTTAATGGATGGCGTATGACTCCATTGTGTGTTCTGGTTTCTAGTTTGATGGGAGTTGCTACAATATGTACAAGAAGGAGGTTATTGATGCACCTAGCCATGTTGTACAATCTCATGTCCTTGAGTTGTTGGCAATCATTACTTAGTCTATACAGTGCAGATGTTTCAATTTACATCCTTGATTTAAAAAAAAAAAAAAAAGAAACCTCTTCTTTATACAGAATCTGCATGCAGATTTTTTCCCATTGACTGGGCTAAAACCAGGACCTGCAACAAATTAGAACCTGCAGCAAAATTTTTGGACATGGCCAAACCGTGTCATTACTATTTTTACAAAAATACAAAGTAAACATTCAGGTAAAAACTGTTGGAGTATTAAAAGTTGAAAGAAGCCAGTCATTATATGATGTCCTTTGGTTTCTCGGCCAGGAACAGGCCCCAGCGCTGATCACCCAGGCTACAGCGATGAAGCTTTTCCTTCCAGCCTTCAATAATGTAGTTGTAATCCTCTTCAGAGAAACTCTACATGGAAGAGGAAGTGACAATTACTGGACATTACCGAGTGTTGTGTCAGGCACATTACACCGCCCAGGACTTTAGGCCATTACCTCTAGAAATTCCTGCTTTATCTCTCGTGTATGTGCAAGCTCCTTTTTCAGCACTTGTACAAATTGTTCTGTCCGATCCTGAACCTGAACTCTGACAAAACCAACTTTCTGCAAGAACTGAGGAGAGAAGTGAAAGGTTACAAGTAGACGGTCTACTATGGCACATCACTGCATGAATCCAACAAAGTGTTAGAATGAGCTTTATTAATCCAAGAACGTAAAAAGAACAAAGAATCAGAGTAGTGGAAGGATTCTGTACGGGAATGATAGATCCAAAGTATGCGGACAACATCAAGCTGGTGCAGATGATGTTCCATTAGGATGTCAAGGCTCTGGACAGAATGAGGGCAGCACGATGTCCTCATTGAGGGGATGAAGGGCTGACCTGGTCGTCTCGAAAGACGATTTAGCAAAGGATTCCAGTCGTCTATCGTGCTGTTCTTTAAAAGATGACGCATCTGCCAGGGACAGGGTAGTGCGTTTGGACAGTTGTGACGCTGGAGCATTCACCGGTGGTGAAGACCACCACCTTTTTAACTATGGGAGGGGTATAGCTGGTAGGAGGAGTCCACTCTTCCTTTGCTTAGTGTCCATATCCTAGTGGCAGGAGCTATACACAAGGTCTTCACTGTGTCCCCCAATGGCACAGCTAAGAAGTTAAATTTGTCTTATAATGTATGCCAATTTCTAGCATAAATTATAATAAATCTGTAAAGCTGTCAAGGCCCCACCTTCTGCAGGCCCCACACACTTTATGATTAGCGACAAGAGCAGTGTAAAATTAAAAAAGGTTCAAATTTTTGCATCATAAAGCTAGCATAAAGCCATTTATATATTGCCCCCCTCTAGCACAAATGTATTCCAGTTGCCTGCTTTTCAGTAAACTAAAAAGAAATGTGGTTCTTCAGATGGGAAAAGTCTTTTACCTTTGAAATACTAAGATCATAGCTACCATGTACTGAAAGATGAGCACCCATAGCAGCCCTACGTGTGTTCTCGAATTACCTTGCCATACTGCTCAGGTGTATATAGAACATAACCCCTCTTCTTCACATACTCCTCAAACACTGAAGACCACGGCCGTCCACCACAACAGTAATCTGTTATTAAGAGTTTCCCTCCTGGTTTCAGCCAAGACTGTAAAAGAATGAAAAGAAGAAAAAAAACATACCACATTTAAAGGGAACCTGTCACCGCTCTAATTCATCAATAACTAACTTATGGTGCTGTTAGGCAAGGTGACAGTGGCTGGATGGTGCATTTTTATACTCACCTGCTCCCTGCGGTGCCTGCCACTGAAGTCCACACTTTGCACAGAAATCTGAATCTTTTCAGATTGCGGTGCACATGCTCCTCCATAGACTTGTATGGGTGAGTGCATGCACAAGGCACTGAAAAGAGTCAGATTTTTGTGTACCGCACGACTTCAGCGCTGGGCACCGTGGGAACAAGGAAGCAGGGGAGTACAAAAAATACATCATTCAGATCCCTGTCACCTCGCCTAACAGCATCATAAGTTACTTTATGGTGCTTCAGGCAGGCCACCTGAGAGAAAAGACAAAATTAAATGCAACAGTCCTTAATGGGGTTGTTCAGCATTAACTCCCCTACAGTTTAGAATGAGTGTTGTTCATTCTGCAGAAGAGAGATATTACAGTTTTGGACAAACGCAAGTCGTTCTACTTCAAAGGGCTGTAGCTCCGGCTCTATCAGTGCTTTTAGTGTTGTTTAAAGGCATCTAAAAGTTTATACAGAAAATTTTAAAAAGTTATTTTTCCCTTACGCAATGCTTTAAATATTGAAAAAATAAAGATCCACTTTTGGAAAAGCTATGCATAGATGGTAAAGATAACTGCATATACTGTATCTAATCACTACCACTTTTATCTGATAATACAGTAGGAAAACTGGGAAATGGGGGAGTGACATTTCTGCCCCCCCCCCCCAAGGTCACTTAAGTTTTCATTTGGTCTTACATAGAACTTCCTGAAAAGTGCTCCTTTGTCATTGATGTGCAGAATGGTGTCTCGGCTGTACACCACATCAAATGATGCTTCAGGGAAGATCCTTCTTGTGGCATCTCCTATTTCAAACTGCACCTGCTAAAATAAGAAAAGGTTTTATAAAACCTTAGAAGGGCATCTTCACACATAGCAGAAATGCTGCAGAAAATCTCATAGCAAATCTGCATCATTTCCGCATCACAACCCCCATCAAAATCTATATAATTGGTACAATTTTGACTGGAAATCAGGTGCATGCCTGCAGCTGATTTCATCCTCGCCTGCTATCCTCTCATCTCAAAATACTGCGTGCTGCAGTACCCAGAACGCAGTGCATATGGGCAACTGCTAATGAGTGCCACCATCACCAATCATGTGATACTGAAGTGGCATCACAGGACTGTCTTAACACATGAAAGCCAGTGGTGGCGCTCAGCAGCAATTGCCAGTGCATACTGTGCTCTGGGTACAGCAGCACACAGTATTAGGAAGTGAGAAGAGCGTAGCGCAGGCTGAGATCAGCTGCAGATCCACAGCTGATTTTGAGTTAAAATCTGCAGCAATGGTGCAGATTTTGACAGGGTTTTTGATGAGGAAATGCTGGTAGTTAGGTCTACCAGAACACATGGTTCTATCACTGATTAAAGAGTAACTGCGCTTTTTCAAACTTTTGACATGTCAGAGGAACATGTTAAAATTTTTGATAGTGGGGGTTCTGCTGCTGAGACACCAACTGGTTGCTAAAACGAGGGGGATGCAGAGCATTGTGTCCCTTCATCTGTCTGTGCTGCCTGTTGGTTCCTCTCAGCGGCTGAACACGGATGCTTAGAGGTCTATAGAAAATATTGTAGGAGTGCAGTGTACAGATGGCTTGGAGAGGGCGATAGACAGCGATTCTGATACCTGAGAGAAAGAGAACATCTGTGAGGGTGGCAGAAACTAGATAAAAAGATCAGCTCCTACCACACACAGGGGGAAAAAAGCTGGCTGCTAGCCAGATAGAGACAGTCTGTAGGAGCAGCCATCAGAAACTTGGAGCCTAAGGTGCAGTTTGGACCAGTATGGGCCTGTCACCCATCTGAAAGAGGAGGATGCCCTTTAGATGCCCCGGGTGGGAGGTTTGTGATGGGGACTCTGTGGGTTGTGAACCATGGATATTGTATGTACCACAAGTTTTGCTATGCTTTGATGTGAAATAAAACTGGCAGGTGCCAGATTTTTAAAAAGTTCCTGTCTCTGGAGTGTTTGTACATTAAGGCCTTAGTCAGACGGGCGTTTTTTCGCGCGATTTGCGCATGCGCATGCGTCCGGCGATTTTTTAAAACCATTGCTTTGCAATGGTATCGGACACATGAGCGCTTTTTATGCGCTCGTCCGATAAATTATAGAACAGAAATCGCAGATCGCGCCTATCTGCGATCTGCGATTCCTGTTCTCTTCTCTATATGCGCTCAATGGGGCCAGCGGCAGCAGCGCCGACCCCATTGAGAACATATAGAAGACAAATCATTCTTCTCTGCCACAGCTGTAACAGCTGTGGCAGAGAAGAACGATGTTTGCCCATTGAATTCATTGGAGCTAGCAATACAGCCGGCTCCATTGAAAGCAATGGGCTGCCGGCGTGCGCGGGATGAATTTTCGGGAAGGGCTTAAATATATAACCCCTTCCCTGCAATTCATCCAGAAAAATGTTAAAATAAAAAATATATATATACTCACCTGCTCCCGGCAGCCGGAGTTCCGCACGGCCGGCCTGCAGTGGGTGTGAAGGGGGTGTGAGTCAGACCTGCCTCTGACTGGCTCAGCGCTGAGCCAATCAGGTGGCAGGTCTGACTCACACCCCCTTCACACCCACTGGAGGCCGGCTGCGCGGAACTTCGTCTGCCGGGACAAGGTGAGTATATATATATTTTTTATTTTAACACTTTTCTGGATGAATTGCAGGGAAGGGCTTATATACCGTATTTTTCGCTCTATAAGACGCACCTGATGATTAGACGCACCTAGGTTTTAGAGAAGGAAAATGGGGAAAAAATGATTTTGAACTCCCCCAGACCAGGCAGTGAGGGAGGTATTACATTAGGAATAAAGAGCAGTAGTACTGCCTCGGAACGAAGTATATACCATCAGATCAACCTGCCATTAAGGATCCAGGAAAGCTGAGTGTAAATGTAATGGTTATCTTTCTACTTGTCACCTAGCTTTCCAGGAGCCCTGAATGCCATGTTTGACTAGTTATAGCAATGCATGTTGTATACTTGCTTGAATAACTCTGGAGTTGGCATTCAGGATCCTGGAAGAGCTGGGTGACAATGTAATGAGGATTCCATTAGTTGTCACCCAACTTTCCAGGAGCTCTGCATGGTATGTCTCATTATGGTTATGTATGGAGTAGATATCTGTGCATAAATAGCCCAAAATGTATACAACATACAAGCAGCTCTCTCCCCTTCCCCCCTGCTATGTAGCCGGCAGATGTGATAGCTGTCTTTAACTACAGCTGATAGATAAGTCAGAGGGGGGGGCAGCAGTTCCTCTTACTAATCAGCTGTTTTATGGGCGCTGGGCTCTGCTATGGCACGCTGTCTGTGGGCTTCATAGCAGGAGCCGCTGGCTGCCCGACCAACTGTCGAGCTCCCTGCTGCTCCCCACCCCCACCAATCAGCTGTTTTATGAGCGCTGGGCTCTGCTATGGAGCGATCATTATCACACTATCTGTGAGCTTCATAGCAGGAGCCGTGGCCGCCCGTAAAACAGCTGAGCTCCCTGCTACTTCCCCGCCCCCACCAATCAGCTGTTGGGCCGGCCGCTCTGCTCTCCTGCTGTGTTGGCTTTGTACGCCGGCTGCACATTCGCTCTATAGGACGCACAGACTTTTTCTCCCCATTTTGGAGGGAAAAAAAGTGCGTCTTATAGAGCGAAAAATACGGTATTTAAGCCCTTCCCGACAATTCATCCCACACTCGCCCGCAGCGCATTGCTTTCAATGGAGCCAGCTGTATTGCCGGCTCCATTGAATGCAATGCGCTGGACAGCTCCGGCCCGTTTCTAATGAAACGCGGCTAGGAGCAGATTTTCGGGCGATTTTCGGGCATCGGTCACGCGATTTGTGGATGCGCATCCGTCATGCGATCCGCAAATCGCGCGAAAAAACGCCCGTCTGACTAAGGCCTAAGTGCCCATTCCCGACGGAGAGGTCGGCGATCTAGGATGCAAGTAACCCCAATCAGCCACATATGGAGGAGGATGCAGGCAAATGGGATGGTGCACAAAGCTGCAGAGTGCAAGCGACGTGTAAAATGGAAGTCCGCTACGAGCAGTGTTGCTAATTCTCCAACCTACCCAACAGGCTTAGTTACATAACTCACCTCAGGAGCATTCTCCTTCACAGCCCTCTCCATGGCAATTTCCACCATGTTAGATGACAGATCCATCCCTAGGACTTCAACCCCATACGTCTGTCAACAGTAAAAGAAAAAAACAAGCATATGTGGCCTAAGTGTTCAGAAAAGAGCTACTATTAATAAAGTGGAACTAACCCAGAGACAAAAAACGAGATTTCTTGCACTTACCATAAAATCTCTGTCTTATCTCATTCTTTGCAGTACACAGTTGAAGATCATGGGTATAGGTACTGCCACTAGGAAGCGGACACTAAACAGAAGAGTGTCAACTCCTCCTACCAAGCTTGTTAGGTTCTGCTGGAGTTTGCTGTTCTACAGGGTTCCAGAAGCACACCTGCACAGGTGAAGGTTAATTGAGCTGGCTGGGTGTGGTTGTACTGGTCAGCCAATCCCCTGTGTTTGGGGGTAGATATATACCCCAGCCCCCTGCAAGAGGAAGCTGTATTTCCTCAGTCTTTGTGCCTGTGTCATGTCAGCTTGTAGCTTGCTGTGTGTGTAGTGTCTGGTCAGCTTGCAGCTTGCTGAGTGCTTGGTGTCCTGTGCTGCCTGTTTTGTGTCATGCTAGAGCAGTGACTGCAAGACACAAGGAGCTTTGATCGCAGCCTTGCAGTTTAAGTTCATTGGCCAATGTGCAAACCAATCCCTCGTCTTTATATTCAGCTTTATCATCTGCTGTGGTAAGTGAGTTTGTGCATTTGTTTGGTCGTACTTGTCCTGGTTCCGTGTACCAGCAATTCTGGGAGAGCCAGGGCCGAGGTTCAAGCGTGGGGCCGCCTTTATTGGGACGATCGCTCTGCTTGTTAGGTAGAGTCTAGTCATCTTCCCTTTAGCACAGGGTCAGTTTCCCCTTCCGCGTTTTGTATGCCAGTACTGTCATTTTCCCCAGTCTGTTGCTTAGTGCTTAGGTGCCCACACTAACAAAGCTAATCGGTTTGTATGCAAGCAGTAGCAGAAGCAGAGTAGGATGAAAACAATGATACATTAAAACAGTAAACAGTAGAACACCATGCGGGTCACCGAGAATAAACACTTCAACAAAGAGCCAATTGCGTAGGTGCTGTGTTCCCAAATGAACAAGGTGAGAAAGATTTTATGGCAGTGCAAACAGTCTCATCCATGTCATTAGGGGACACAGCTGAAGACCAAGGGGCTTTCTAGAGCAGTCTGCAGGGGTGGTAATTTTAGAGAGGAAATCATGCAATCAATTATATAGCCATCTGCAGCACACACCGAGGAAGAGAGGTGTCAGCTGATGAAATTTGTGAACTTTGTAAAACTTTTGAAAAGTGTATAGAGGTCCATGTGGCAGCCTTGCAAATTTGAAGAGCAGAAGCACCGTTGCGTTCCACCCTGGAGGCGCCCACAGCTCAGGTTGAATGTGAAATGACACCCTCGGTAGCCTCAAGGTCACGTCTCGTACCATTAGGAATCACAAAAAAAGGGTCAGGACACTTGAAGGTGGATGTCTGAGACAAGTAAATTCACAGAGTATGAACTAAATCCAACCTATGGAGAGCTTGTGCCTTCGATGAGTATGAAGGACAGAAAGAGGGTAGAATAAGGTCCTCATTATTGTGGAAAGACAACACCACCTTCAGCAGGAAGGAGGGCACAGGGTGGAGGACCAACTTTTCCTGATGCAATACAGTGAATGGGGACTTGACTGACATGGCTGCAAGTTCGGAGACTTGGCGAATGGATGTGACAGCCAGCAAAAACAATATCTTGCAGGCCAAGCAGCAAGCCAGAATGTTATGCAAAGACTTGAAGGGATGTGACTGCCAGGCATCTAGGACCAGATTAAAGTCTCAAGATGGAACTGAAGAATGGTAGAGAAGGGCGGCATGCGCGACTCCATGTATGAACGTGCGAGCAGTCAATTTTGACACCAAAGGACTCCGAAAAAGAATAGACAAGGCCGATACCTGACCTTTTAAGGAAATGAGGCACAAACCCATGTCAAGACGCTCTTGGAGAAATTACAGGAGGTGGGACAGACAAAAATGCATGAGATGTAAATGTCATTGCTCGAACCAGAGGAAGAAAGCCTTCCATGCACAGTGGTAAACACGAGCGGATGTGGGTTTTCTAGCATTCATCATAGTATGGATGACAGGTTCCGTGAAACCATGGGCTCCCAGGATCACAGCTTCAACCACCATGTCATTAAACAAAGAGTGGATAAACTCGGATGTAAGTGGGGTCCCTGTAAGGAGATCTTCTCAAAGATGTAGACGCAACAGAGTACCACGTGTGTCAAGCGTGTCCGGAGCCACAAGGATCACTGAAAGGCCTTCCAGTTTGATCTTTTTGAGACGCTAAGAGATGAGTGGGACAGACAAACGTGAAATTTGACACGAGCATTGGTTATGTCATAAATAGGAAAAGCTAATGGGTCCCAACTCGATTATTCAATTGTAAGTGCAAAACAATTAGCGTCAAAATTTTACGTACATAATCTAAATCTCTCACTTCCCAAAGTCATAGAAACATGTCGCCAGTCTTCAGTGTTTGTTATTTTCTCTGAATCTCAGAATATAGGGCTGGCATTAGACTTTCCCTGTTACCCTATGGAGGAGGCCGAACAATGTGGCGTTAACCATCCTTTTGCCTGTCCTACCCTCAGAAGAACAGGAGGCATGGTCGACCGCTAACTGGACCCTGACCCACCAGCCATAGTGTTCCTCTAGAACCAGAGAACTCCCTTCTCAAAGGCAGGTGAGCACTGGGGTGCACACTGCTGGACTCTCTACCCATCCCTTTCACTAGCAAATTTCATGCCCAAACTCTCCAGTGGACAATCCTCTCTAGGTGGAACAAATCTGCTCGCTTACTCAATAGAAAGATCCATCTACATTTGACACTGTGATGCTCCCTACAGTGATGCCTAGACTTCCCTCAGGCTCACCTGGGACAATCCTTTCGGGCACTTCAGTGGCTGGTCCTCACCATGGATGCCAGTCTTCTCAGATGGGGGGATATACAACACAATCTCACAGCACAAAAAGCGTGAAAAATGGCAACTACATCCCAATGTGTTTCAAGAACTTTGCCGAGGTTGGGGTTGCCGAGACGTCGACGTCATGGCATCCTGAGTCATTGTTCACACCTGAAGTCTGCTCACCTCACAGACAGAAGGAAACCCCACTCAGAAACACATGCATGCATAGCTAAAACAGGAATTAGTTCAAGTGTCCACACACCAAGAAATGGACTACAGAGTCAGACCCCAACCAGATGTAAAAGGAAACATGTTGTCAGATATCACCACCTGACATCATACAGGATATCAGATGTCTGGAGGCCGCACCTGATAAAAGGGAAGGGAGCAGGGGCCCATAGAACATGCAGACAGTGAGATCAGGTGTCCAGACCGTCTGCTAGGAAGGTGGGGAAAGCAACTCAAGATAGCAGCATACATGACACCAAGTACTGAAAAGATGATAATGGATTAATGACCAGCACCCTCTAGTAAGAGGGGCTAGTATTTATGTGCACAAACCGATGGCGATTGGCTTGCTGGAGAACTCCACACCGTCATTCAGCCAAATCAACCACATCTGCAACAGTGTGCTCCTGGAAACCAATAGAACTACATGTCCCAGGAGTACAATGTGACAGGTAGGTCTTGCAATTATGAATGAAACCTTTTGGAAGCCCAAGCCAATCTATTTAGAATACATTTTTCCCACAGAATATAAACAGTGTTATGTAGATAAATAACTATGACAATGTGGACCTACCTTGGCCATGTAGAAGTCTCCTCCACCAATGCCACAGCCCACATCAATGACTCGCTGACCAGGGACAAGGTTTAGCATGGCAATAAACTCCTACAAGTGAAAAATTGGCGTGTTTACAGAAAAGAGAATATTTCTTGCATCTTCTTAAGAAGAATATTACGTCCTACACCCCTAACTTTCTTCCCCTGAACATGTCTTACCTTAGTTGTTTCCAGCCCTCCGGTGCTCACAAAGCCATCCCCAAATATCTTCTCATATCTGAGTATTCCTTTCCGGGAATACTGCTGATTATCAAGGAACTGCTGGAATGTTGTATAACCCTGGTGACTATTAGTGCTCCGTGGGACCTTCTGCAGCATCCAGCAAACCTGGTTCTGATTTTTCTTTACCTGTAACACATAAATAATATGGTTATGATATGGAAGCAGAACAAAGGACGTCAAAGAAAGAACTAGTGTGATTACAGCGATATAAGAGGTATAACACAAAGGATAGAGAATAATAGGCTGCTCTGCTAAGAAAGAAGAAATTCCCGTATTGACATGTGGAGTGTATTCTGATATAGGGGAATACAATGCAAGTAAAATAATGCAAAAACATTTTAATTACGTGAGGATTTATTCTTCATTCATGCTATCCAGCATTGTGGAGCTTGAATGACAGCTAAATAGTTTGAGCTAAGATTCTGGGGTATGTTCACACATGGTGAAATATACTGTGTTTTTTTTTGCTATGGATTTGGATGCAGAAAATCTGCAGCATATTACAGTAAAGGCCACGTGGGGGAGATTTCAAGAAAAACAATCTGCAGTGTAAAGTGATATGCAGTGCAGATTTTATATCTGCGACATATCAATTTATGCTGTGGATTATCACTGCAGATTTCACTCCCAGAAATAAGCGGGTTGAAATCTGTTGCAAATCTGCACCCATCATCCGTATTTGCATAAATTGCCCAGAGGAGCTTGCATGGCCATATAAGTCTCCTCACTCACCTCTCAGGTGCCTTCTCACACCTCTTCAGGGTGCTCTCCTTGGGAGAGACAATGACATCCCCCGACCCACTCACCCCGTAGGTGTCCCCACACACTTTTTGGGTGCTCTCCTTAAGGAGAGACAACACCCCTCTTGGCCCACATCACAGGCCTCTCAAAAGCCAAGCCAGAAACCTACTGCACACAGATGAGGGGCAAACATCCTGAAACAGCTATAAGTATATGGTTTTCTGGCTTGGTATCTAATTCCCAATTATTGTTATAAAGACCTGTAAAAAGGGTCTGACATTGATTTGAAGGAATGCTGCCATCAAGTAGGTGGCGCTGCAGAGGTATTGTTCCATCTTCCTTACTTCCACAAATTACCCAGAGGGGCTTGCATGGCCGTGTAAGTCTCCTCACTCACCTCTCAGGTGTCTTCTCACACCCCTACTGGGTACTCTGCTTGGGGAGAGATGATGACATCCACTGACCCACTCACCCCCTCGGTGTCTCCACATACTTTTGGGTGCTCTCCTTAAGGAGAGATGACACCCCTCTTGACACAAATCTGCACCAAAATCTGTGGCAAATCTGTATGCAACATATGTGGGCTTTACAACAAATTTACTGCAAATTTTGCCATGTATCCGTAACAAAGTCCAATAGCAGATTTTTATTTTTTAACCCCTTCCCGCCCCAGGACGTACCGGTACCTCCTGGGAGCCTGGTACTTCCCGCAACAGGACGTACCGGTACGTCCTGGGGATAGCGCAAGATCACATATGAATGAGTCAGTCACAGCCGGCGTCCCGCTGCAACAGCGGGGGGACATCGGAGATACGCCCCCCGCTGTTAACCCCTTCCCTGCCGCGATCTAAGTAGATCGCGGCAGGGAAAGAGTTCACAGAGGGAGCGCGCTCCCTTTGTGTCTCCGGCCGGCTCTCGCGATGTCATCGCGACAGCCCGGCCTGTCACCATGGCAACAGGATGCCAGACACTGGCGGCCTGTATTGCCAATGTCTATGATCGCTGTATAAGCGATAAGGCATGGCAGAAAAGTAGCTCTGCCATGCCTTATGACAGCGATCATAGGCATAGTGCTGCAAGTCCCTCAGAGGGACTCAAATTGTGTAAAAAAAAAGAAAAGAAAAATGTAAAAAAAGAAAAAATGTAAAAAAAAATGTAAAAAAACCCTTCTTTTATGCTTTTTCTAATATTAGCATAAAAGAAGGTAAAAAAAAATTAAAACCCCACATATTGGGTATTGACGCGTCCGTAACTACGTGTACAAAAAGTTGAACATGCTTTTTATTTTGTACGGCAAAAAGCGTAACAAAAACGCTAAAAAAACAGAGGCAAAATGCTAATTTTTAGCATTTTGCCTCCCAAAAAATGCAATAAAAGTGATCAAAAAAGCCGTACATTCCCCAAAATGGAATCAACAAAAACTACAGCTCGTCTCGCAAAAAATAAGCCCTTATAGAGCTCCGTACATAGAAAAATAAAAAAGTTACAGGACTTTGAATGCAGCTATAGAGAAAAAAAAAGATTTCCAAAAAAAGGGTTTTTATTGCAAAAAAGTGTAAAAACCTAAAAAAAAATATAAGAATTTTGGTATCGTTGTAACCGTACCGACCCGCAGAAAAATTTAGTGTGTCATTTATGCTGCACGATTAACGCTGTAAAAAAAAAATCTATGGCAGAATTGATGCGTATTCTCTCCCTGTTATCATAAAAAAAATAATAAAAGTTTTACGATATAGCCTATGTACCCAAAATTGGCACCGATAAAAACTACAGCTCGCCACGCAAAAAAACCCTCTTATATGGCCGCGTCGACATAAAAAAAAAAAAGGTATGGCTTTTGAAAAATGGAGATGGAAAAATACCAAAAATCGCTTGGTCCTCAACGCCAAAATAGTCCATGTCCTTAAGGGGTTAATCTTACAATGGACGGTCTCTTCTGTAATGGTTTTAGTAAGACACGGATAGGCGATTGTCTGTCCCAATCTATTAGCTGCCTAGCTTTTCACAGACCATTCACAGTAACCAACATGCTGTATAGTCATGGGGCTCTACTCTTTGTGAAGTTTTATATATGAAGTACAGAAACCTTCAGATGCAGTTAGGATGTTGGTTAAATTGATAACTGATCTATATACTGCCTGTGTGATTGCAAGAACAGGCAGATGTTGTCTCACCTTTATATATGTTTGCACTGACTTTGACATCACAATCTCAAAACCATTGTCTCCAGACTTCGAGTAAGCTGATGTAAGCAGGTGATTATACTGGGCAGGTGTACGGTAAACCGTGGGATTACAGGTCCTTTCACAGTCTCCTGAAAGCAAACAAACATATCCATTAATGTTTGACATTTTTTGAGGGGCTCGGGAAAGAATGATCAAAGTCCACTTGAAATGAAAATTGATTATTTTAATCTGAAAGTTTCTCAACTCGTCTAGCCTAAAGTATACAATGAGATGGATCTGTGAACACTGAATACATGCTGAAAACATGGCTGAAAGTTATGTAGCATACCTCAGCAGCATAAGAAATGAAAGCTGTGCTGTGATTGGTTGCTGTGGGCAATAAAGACTGATTATCTTTCAGACAGCTTTCATAAGAGTGAAGTGCAGGGCTACTTTTCCATGCCCACCCCGTATAAAGAAAATGTTTTTATCTTTACCCTAGGCCGGGAGCACACTACCGTATTTTGGCCACTGTTTTGCGTCCGTAATATAGAAGTGCATCTTGGCAAATGATCATAGTAATCATGGCATTCCACTAGCACAGATTATTTTAGAGCCTGCAGATCGGTGTTCTTCTAGCAACAGTATTTTCTTTGCACGGATCTGGAATGGACTTTGCATTTTCTTTGCATTTATCTGCCTTCACCAACAAATTTTACAATATTAATCTACAGAATAGAAGGTTCTGGTTAAAAACACAAAAACTTAGACTATCATTGTTCTTTTCCCAAGCCCTTCAATTGGTCTCTGGAATATCACATGGACTGGAATGGTAATTTTATATCGAATTGGATTCCTTAGCCAAATCCTGAAATATCTGAATGAAAGATTAATTTTAAAGGCCCTTTAAGAATTTAGGAGAAGAGGGGTGGAGTGACTCCTATTAGGGATGTGATCCTAATATTCAGAATAGTTTTTGTAGAATAGTTATTAGGGTGCTGCCCGTCCAATAACAGTCACCATAGGTAACGGGGCATAGAAATACTTAATCGCAAAATGGAGAAATAATGGACCGTGGGTGCAACCCTTGTAATATAAAGCACATAAAAGCAAAGGGATTAACCCAAATTCTTCTTTATTAATGAAATTATAGCCAGCAAAATAACGCGTTTCAGGGACGCAGCCCCTTCTACAGAAATGGCCGGAATGAAATACTGATAAAACAAATGGAAAATAGAAAGTAGGAAGAACGAGAGACATCATGGTGCTCAGGATGTGAGCGCTAATGCCATGAGCTCGGAGTGTGATGCTGCGGTCTCTGATTGTCAGCAGCATCACCTGTCTTCTGGCAGTCGTCCGCAGACAGGGAAAGGATGGGGTAGCGGGAGCAGCACAGCTGGATACCAAGGGGGGAGGGCAAGTGAGTATACTGTCTTTTAGACTTACAGATTTTTCCTTATATCCATTTCCCTAAAGACTGTTCAAAAAAGTAGTTAAAGTACAGATTACAGCGGCCTTTATTTATTGTACTCTTCACAAAGTTATTTCCATGGCAATGAATAAATAAACATTGTCCTTCCTTGTTATTTTAGTTATGCAACAGAGAGTCATTGCTGAAATGAAACCATCACAGGTAGAAATGTCATTAAGGGCTAATGCCCATGGCCAGATTTCTGCCGCATTGTACGCGGCTGAATTACGCTGCGTTGCCCCGCAGCTTTTAAGGTCTATTGAACCTAATAGCTCAATGTTCAAGCTGCGGAATTCCGCAGCACGAAATAAACAGCTGTATGTTCTAAATACCGTGGGAATACGCGCAACCGGCTTCCATTGTAGTCAATCCAGGCTGGCCATCACACTATACTTCCGCTGTAGCACAGCGGAAGTATCGCGTGAATACTCAGCCCTGCCCACCGCGTCATCTGACACTGCTGGCGCTACATGCGCTGTACTGCACATGTGCGCCAGGCATCCATGCGGGTCGCGTACAGAGGATCCGGAGTGGTAGGTATGAGGGTTTTGGGAGGCAATATGGCAGACTCCGCTGCAATATTCTGCTGGTGGAATCCGTCATGGCCGTGGGCATGAGCCCTAAAAGGGGAAGAGGTAACTTGAAAACAAACAAACCAAATCAGTATTATTATTATTATTGAGAATATGATGACGTGTGAAATCCAGAGAGATAACTATTGTGGGTGCAGAAGATGTAGTCACACCCTAGAGCCTTAGAATGCCCATAAGGTCTCTCTTCCTAATATGAAGAGACTGTACTATGAAGGAAGCCTTGGGCTTATTAACACAGGTGAGTGCGATCTGTGGCTGAGAAGCACGGCCCAATATCACTCTTGTCGACATGCGTTTTTCACAGTGATGCAAGGCGTTTTTGATTAAAAAATGCATCATAACACTTATGTGAAATTCAGATTTTCACACATGTGAAAAAAAACCTAAAGTGTTTCACATTGGCTTTAACCCCTTAGTGACGAAGCCAAATTTTTGAAATCTGTCATGTGTCACTTTGCATATCCCAGAGATTCTGACATTGTTTTTTCGCCACATATTGTACTTCATTTAGGTGGTAAAAATAGACCTTTAGAATTTGTGTATATTTATTAAAAGTGCCAATATTGGGAAAATTTTGAAAAAATTGTCATTTTTTTTCACATTTTCAACTGTAATATCTCAAATATGTGCAAACATACTGTACAAATTTTTGCTAAGATATATATTTCCATCTGTTTACTTTATTATAAATGCAAGTTTGAAAAACTTTCGTTTTTTTTTTAATATTTAGGAGACGTACAAGTTTAACATTACTTTTCAGCATTTTGATGAACACTTTGTTTTCCTACACCAAGCCAAGTTTGCAAAGGCTCATAGGTGTCAGAATTATAGATACCCCTACAAATGACCCTATTTTAAAAATTACACCCCTTAATGTATTCACTGAGGGGGGTCATGAGTACTTTGAACCCACAGTTTTTTTTCAGGAATTAATGCAATTTAGAGGAGAAGAAATAAAATTTCATATTTTTGCAAATATGTCATTTTAAAGACATATTTGTTTTCTATAGTTTACATGAAAATGAGGATTTACACCCCAAAATGGATACTCCTGTTTGTTCTGTATTCGGAAATAAACCCATTGTGGCCCTAATCTTATGTCTCTATGCACAACGGGGCCCAAAATGAAAGGAGTAGTCAGTGTCCTTCAGAACAGAAATTTTGCTTGAAGGCCTTTTAGGCCCCATAGCTCACTTGTAGGACTCTTGAGTGGCCAAAACCATAGAAAACCCCTATAAATGACCCCATTTTGAAAACTAGACCCCTTAACGAATTTATCTAGGGGTTTACTGCCCATTTCAACCCCACAGTTTTTGAATGAATTCAAGAAAAGCAGAAGTAAAAAATTGTGATTTTCCTTTTTTTTGGCAATTCTGACTATTTAAAAAGTTTTTTTTTTAACAGCACACATATGAATGAAGACTTGCATCCCAAAATGGATACCCCTGTTTCTCCAGTGTTAAGAGACATACCCATTGTGACCTTAATCTTATGTCTGGAAGCACAAAGGGGCCCAAAATGAAAGGAGCAGTAGGTGGCTTTCAAAATAGAAATTTTGCCTGAAGGCCTTTTATGCCCCATATCACACTTGTAGAGCCCTTGAGTGTCCAAAACCACAGAGAACCCTGACAAATGACACAATTTTGAAGACTAGACCCTTTAATTAATTTATCTAGGGTTGTACTGTGTATTTTGACCCCACAGTTTTTGAAGGAATTTAAGCAAAGCAGAAGGAAAAGTTGTGTTTTTTAGGCAATTCTGTCATTTTAAAAACAGCTTTTTTTGTACAGCACACACATGAATAAGGACTTGCACCCCAAAATGGATACCCCTGTTTCCCCCGTGTTCAGAGACATAGCCATTGTGGCCCCTATCTTATGTCTGGATGCACAAAGAGGCCCAAACTGAACGGAGTACTTGGTGGCTTTCAGAACAGAAATTTTGCTTGAAGGTGATTTAGGCCCCATTGCCCACTTGTAGAGTTCTTGAGCGGCCAAAACCATAAAGAACCCCCACAAATGACCCCATTTTGAAAACTAGACCCCTTAATGAATTCATCTAGGGGTCTACTGAGAATTTTTACCCAACAATTTTTGAATAAATCTAAGCAAAGAAGTAGGAAAAAACTGCGAGTTTAATTTTGTTTGGCAATTGTGTCAATTTAAAAACTGTTTTCTTTATATAGCACACATATGAATGAAAATTTTTACCCCAAAATGGGTACCCCTGTGGGTGCCGTATTCAGAAACCTACCCATTGTGGGCCCAATCTGCTTACAGGACACATGGCTAGGCCTATAATGGAAGGAACACTTGTTGGATTTCAGGGTACAACTGAATTAATTCTAGGCCCCATTGCCCAATTGTAGAGCCATTGAGCAGCCAAAACGATAAAGAACGAGTTCATCTAGGGGATTACTGCATATTTTGACCCCACAGTATTTGAATGAATCTAAGGAAAGCAGAAGGAAAAAAAATTACGATTTTCATTTTTTGGGGGAATTGCGTCAATTTAAAAACAGGTTTTTTTTTGTATAGCGTACATAGGAATGAAGACGTTCACCCCAAAATGGATACCCCCCTTTGTTCCGTGTTCAGAAACATACCTTTTGTGGCCCTAATCTACTTACAGGACACATGACTAGGCCTATAATGGAGGGAACACTCGTTGGATTGCAGGGCACAACTGAATAAATTCCAGGCCCCATAGAACACTTGTGCGGAAAAAAAAATTGACTCCTTAAAAATAATTCCCCACACACACACCTCCGCGCCCTTTTTGGCCTTCCCCCAATCTTAGATAAAAGCAATAATGTAAACCGTGTGTTTTTTTTCGAAGACAGGGGTAATTACGGGGGCCTGGCTGGGATGGGTACATGGGGCAATAAAATCTGGTATTCCCCCTCCTCTTATCCTTTTTGGGGGGGTATTTCTTGACCCAGTGACAGGGACGGGGTGTAAAAAGTGGTGTTCTGTGAGTCTTCGTAATCTTGCGGAGGTGCGGCGGTCTCACACAGAAGGCGCTCAACAAGCTGCTCCTGGAACTGCAAAAAGGCGAGCGTTCCCGGGGCTTCTTGTAAATTAAGTATTACAGGCAGCGATCTGAATAACGCTGGGCTCACACGGCTGTATGTGGAATTCGCTTGCGGAGGCCCACTGCGGATCCCAGCTGTGAGCCTGGCCGTGGCGCGTAATGTACTGCGTATAACTGCCTACTCACGCAGGCAGTCATGTACAGTACACCTTTTTTTGTTTGTATTTCCCGCACCATCGCTTAGCGATGACACGGATCCCTGCAGTCCGTACACAACGTAGTTGCGTATGGGCTGCGGGTATATCTGTGGCCATGGAGCACAATAGGCTCTATGCTGCGGATATCCGCAGTAAAATAGAACATGCTGTGTTCTGTTTTCTGTGAGTGGAATACACAATTCCAACCCGCTAATGTGAGCGGAACTGTGTAATCCAATGCGATTGATTTGCATATTACCGCGGATCAGATGCATACGGGATCTGTAATTCCTATCCGATCATGGGAGACCGACCTAAGGTAGATTGCTTTTTTTTTATCACGTGACCGGGGACCACTCAGTGCTCCAGGCTCTGGTCGCCGGGAGGAAGGAGATGTTAAGTTTCCTAGGCTCCCCGCCTCCTGCACATGGGTCCAGCATTTTGCCAGCGGTCGCATGCGCAGAATTTCTGGAAGGTCAACGGAGGAGGAACACCTCAAATACGGAGGCTTCCAGTAAAAAGTTTCATCTCCTCTCACTGATCGCATCGGTGAAGGGAGATGAAACGTAAACTTTTTTTTTACTTTTACGTGATCGCCATTATCCATTGGATAACGGCGAACACGTGACCAGGAACCGCTCAACGCGGCCGCCCGTGAAAGCTCCAGGCTCTCGGCTAAATTTGTAGCCAAAAGCAGGAAGATTTTAAATTACCCTGGCAATCCATGGCTTTTGCGCATGCCGTTGTGGCGACGCAGAAGCTGTGGTAAGGTCCGCGGATAAATCCGGGGCCCTTAGGTACGTAATTTCATCCTCCCTCACAGATATAATCCGCAAGGGGAGATGAAACGTTAGCTTTTTAAACTTTTTTTTTACTTTTTCAAACTTTTTTTTTTTTTACACTTTTTTTAACTTTAAATAATCACTGTTATCCATTGGATAACAGTGATCATCTCTCTAGTGACATCTCTATGCTCCTGATTACACATAGCAGCCAGGAGCAGAGGGATTTCGAATTTCCCAGGGCCTAAGCCCCTCTGTGTGTGTGCCCGATGATTGACGTCGGGCGCGCATGCGCAGAAGGGGACTTCAGGTCCTGGGAGACCAGAACATCGCTGAGGACCTGGGGTGAGTATTTTCACCACCCCTCATGGATCCGATCCATGAGGGGAGGTAAAACTAACTTTTTAAAGACTTTTTAAAAACTTTTTCGCGATCGCCGCTATCCATTGGATAGCGGCGATCATGGACCCAGGCACTGCTCACCGCAGTCCCTGGTGACATCTCCTGGTTCCTGGCTACCCTCAGGAGTTGGAGCCAGGAGATTTTAAATTTACCGGGGCTCCCGTTCTTCTGCGCATGCGCGTGATGGCATTCGCCTGGCGCGCATGTGTAGAACAGCAGCTCCGGGACCCAGAGGACCCCTTCACTGTGGGACACCACAGGCAAAGCGGGTGAGTAATTTCAGCTGCCCTGATGGATCCGATCCATCAGGGCAGCTGAATCTTTAACTTTTTAAAAACTTTATTGCAATTGGCGCTATCCATTGGATAGTGCCGATCGCATTGCCAGGGGGTACTGTCTGCAGCCCAGGATGACAGGATGACAGCTCCATACTGTCGGCTACCTGCGGGCACCGACAGCATGGAGCTGTCACGTGCTCAGCAAAGAGGGCTTTAATCCAAAGAGAATGCATGTTTTTACGTCCTCTAGGATTAAAGCCCACTTAGATAGGACGTAAAAAGGCAATGTGGCCGTCACTAAGGGGTTAATGCAAAACATCGCACTACACTCGCGGTGCACATCATACAGCATTCAAGTGCTTATGTATTTGAATTTTTTGCATGTATTTTTAATCAAATCTATCTGTACAATTCCCATTTAGAATGTGCTTCATGATCGACAGTACCATTCAGTATACATCAAATTTGCCAACGACACAAAGCCAGGAGGGATAGCTAACACTAGGGAAGAGAGGGAGAGTATTTAAAGAGATCTAGAAAAGCTTGCACAGTGGGTGGCGACTAACAGAATAGTATTGAACAAAAAGAAATGCAGAGTCCTACATCTGGGCAAGAAAAATGAAAAAAAGCACATACAGAATGGGAGGAATTGGGCTAAACAGCAACACATGTAAAAGAGACTTGGGTATACTAATACATCATAGACTGAACATGAGTCAACAATGTGATGCAGCAGCCAAAAAGGCACACACAATTCTGGGATGTATTAAGAGAAGTATAGAGTCTAGATCATGTGAGGTAATTATCCCCCTTTACTCTTCCTTAGTCAGACCTCAACTGGAATATTGTGTCCAGTTCTGGGCACCACACTTTAAAAAAGACAGACAAACTGGAGCAAGTTCTGAGAAGAGTTACCAAGATGGTGAGTGGTCTACAAATCATGTCCTATGAGGAACGGTTAAAGGATCTGGGAATGTTTAAACTTGCAAAAAAGAAGGCTGAGAGGAGACTTAATAGCTGTCTACAAATATCTGACGGGTTGTCACAGTGCAGATGGATCAGCCCTATTCTCATTTGCACAAGGAAAGACTAGATGCAATGGGATGAAACTGAAAGGGAGGAGACACAGATTAGATATTAGAAAAAACTTTCTGACACTGAGGGTGATCAATGAGTGGAACAGGTTACCACGGGAGGTGGTGAGTTCTCCTTCAATGGAAGTATTCAAACAAAGGCTGGACAAAGATCTGTCTGGCAGTGTACCAAAATCTGCTAGTGTTCTTCCCTGGCTCTCTCCCTGAACATTTCCTAAGGGCTTCTAGATCTTCCTTGCACAAACACTCACAATAATCACTCCACATGGTACAAACAGGAAATACATGATACCCACTGCGGATTCTGCACCAATAGCCGTCCATAGACATGCTGTGTTAAGGAATTCTCCCCTGTCCACGAGCGGAAATCACCTGCGGTTTTCCGCTCGCAGGGGAGAATCGTAGCATGTTCTATTTCGTGCGGAATGCTTCCATTGTAGTCCATGGAAGCCGTTCGTCCCGCAATACTTACACTGTGAGAACAGCTAAAGTATCGTGGAAATACGCGTCACCCCGCAATGCGGCGGATCCGGAGAGGTAAGTATGAGGTCTCTGGGGGGCACTGTGTCGGATTCCGCTACGATATTTCGCAGGTGATAAGGGTGGGCATGGAGGCTCTGGTACCCTGTTGGGTCGCCTCTAGCTTGGATGCAAGATATGATACGGGGGGGGGGGGCATGGAGGCTCTAGTACATTGTTGTACCGCCTCTAGCTTGGATACAAGATGTGATACGGGTGGGCATTGAGGCATACAGGTTCTGTTTGGTATCCTGCAGCATATTGCTCCACATTTGCTATATCTGAGCCTCTAGATCGTGTAAACTCGTAGGCTTTTGAAGTTAGCGTCTAAGATGGTCCCATACATGTTCTGTTGGTGATAAACCTGGTGACTGGGCAGCCACGGAAGTGTGACAATGTTGTGAGGACATTCCTGTGACCCCCGCTTGTGTGTGCGGCTGAGCATTATCCTGCTGCCTCTTGGAAGCCGCCATGAGTGGAAAACATGTGGCTACAGGATGTCCTGAACATATCGCTGAGCTGTCATTATCCCTCGTATCACCACTAGGGGTGACCAACTGTCGTATTCGATGGCCCCCCCAGACCATCACACCAGCAGGGAGCAGTGTGCCACTCCACAACAGAGGCAGGATTGAGGTGCTCCCCCCGAAGTCTACAGACATGAACACTGCTGTCGTAAGCGCCCAAATAAACCTGGATTCGTCGCTAAAGACAACCCAGTTCCACTCCGTAGTGTCCAGTTTCATCATTCAAAACACCACTGCTGACACTTTGGGAGCGGGCTAATGGCACGCCGACACTTGGGGGGCGGGTTAATGGCATGCCGACACTTGGGGGCAGGTTAATGGCACGCCGACACTTGGGGGCAGGTTAATGGCACGCCGACACTTGGAGGGCGGGTTAATGGCACGCCGACACTTGGGGGCGGGTTATATATATATATATATTAGCAGTATCAGACGGCTGTTGGAGCAACTGCGCTTAGCGCTACAGAGAAAAGTTACACCTGAACAAGGTTTTTCGTCGCCTGTTCAAACTTTGCACCAGAGAGCAGGCATTGGGAAAAATAAAAATGCATTCACTACGTGCGAGAAGGATAGGGAAGGTCCTATCTTTTCTCAGTCTAGTATTAATTGCAGAGAATACTGCTAGTGAAAACAAAACCACTGAAATCCTATTGAAATCAGTGGCTTCGTTTTGTCCTAATATACGGCCGTGATAATCATGACTACATAAGGGAAGAAAATTACATTTGCCTGAAACCGCCCATATACACACAAACACATAGATAGAGAGATACAGATAGGGATAAAGAGAGATCGATAGATGATACGATAAATGGATAGATAGATACAGATAGACAGATAGTTTTATAAATATATAGATACAGATAGATAGAGATATATAGATAGAGATATACAGATAAATAGATAGATGATACGATAAATGGATAGATAGATTTAAAAATATTTAGATACAGATAGATAGAGATATATAGAGATATACAGATAGATAGATACAGAGAGATACTAAGATATAGTTATAAATAGATAGATATAAATAGATACAGATAGATAGATAAAGATAGATAGATAGATAGATAAATAGGGGAAGATAGATACATACATACAGAGAAATAGATAGCTACAAAGAGAAAGATGCAGATAGATATAAGTAGATCGATAGATGTAGATAAATAGAGATATAAATAGACATGTATAAATAGATAAAGAGGAATAGATGTAGATAGATAAAGATAGATAGATGGATATAAATAGATAGATTATATAAATAGATGGGTAGATACAGAGAGATACAGAGGCATAAATAGATAGAGGTAAATAGATATATAAATAGATACAGAGGGATAGATAGATGTAGATAGATAGATAGATATAAAAAGATAGATTATATAAATAGATGGATAGATATAGATAGATACAGAGAGATAGATATAAATACATACAGAAGCATAGATAGATAGAAATAGATAGATATAGATATAAATAGATATAGAGGGATAGATGTAGATAGATAGAAGAAGATAGAGGTAGATAGAATATATAAATAGATATAGATGCAGAGAGATAGATATAAATAGATACAGAGGTATAGATAGATATGGATAGATACAGAGAGAGAGAGAGAGATAAATAGATAGATTATATAAATAGATGGGTAGATAGAAATAGATGCATAGAGATAGATATAAATAGATAAAGAGGCATAGATAGATAGATATGGATAGATACAGAGAGAGAGAGAGAGAGAGATAAATAGATGGGCAGATAGATTTAGATACATAGAGATAGATATAAATAGATACAGAGGCATAGATAGATATAGATAAAGATAGATAGATAGATATAAACAGATATATTATATAAATAGATGGGTAGATAGAGATAGATACAGAGAGATAGATAAATATAAATAGACAGATTATATAAATAGATGGGTAGGTAGTAGAGATGAGCGAACACGTTTGGCTCCGCCCCTTTTTCGCCCGAACACCGAACTTTGCGAACACTTCAGTGTTCGGGCGAAAAAGTTCGGGGGCCGCCGTGGCAGCGCGGGGGGGTGCGGCGGGGAGTGGGGGGGAGAGGGAGAGAGAGAGGGCTCCCCCCTGTTCCCCGCTACTGCCGCCGCGCATCTCCCCGCCCCCCGGCGGCACCCGGACACTTACGCGCGAACACTGCAGTGTTCGGCAAAGCCGGTGTCCGGGTGCGGATGTGTCCGTAACGGACACGTTCGCTCATCCCTAGTAGGTAGTCATAGACACACAGAGATATACATATATATAGATAAATAGATAGCAGATATAGATAGATACAGAGAGATAAATAGAAAAAGACAAACAGATACAGGAGGGATAGAAAGATGTAGATAGATAGCTAGATAGATAGATAGATAGATAGATAGATAGATATAAATAGATAGAGGTAGATAGATAGATCTAAATAGATTGATTATATAAATAGATACAAAAATAGAGAGATAGATAGATATAAATAGATAAAGAGGGATAGAGAGATAGATAGATATAAATAGATACGGAGGGATAGATATAGATAGATAAATATAAATAGATAGATATAGATAGACATAAATAGACAGATTATATAAATAGATGGGTAGATAGAGATAGATATAAATAGATGCAGAGGGATAGATAGGTAGATATAAATAAATAGATTATATAAATAGATGGGTAGACAAAGCTAGATACAGAGAGAGAGAGACACACAAAAAGATGCTGATGCATAGATAGATGTAGATAGCTATAGATAGATATATAGAGAAAAAGATGCAAAGAGAAAGATGTAGATAGATATAAATAGATACAGAGAGATAGATAAATAGATAAAAAATATATAGATAGAGAGATAGATATAAATAGATGTAGATATAGCTATAGGTAGATAGATAGATGGAAAAAGATAGATAGATAGAAAAATACAGGTTGATAGATAGATAGAAAAATAGATTACTAGATATAGATTTAGATAGATACAAAGAGAAATAGATGTAGATAGATATAGATAGATAAATAGATAGATCTAGCTACAGGTAGATAGATAGATGGAAAAAGATAGATAGATAGATAGAGGTTGATAGATAGATATAAATAGATAGAAAAATAGATTAATAGATACAAAGAGAAATAGATGTAGATAGATAGATATAAGTAGAAAAATATAGATAGATAAATTCAGAAAGATAGATAGATACAGATAGTTAGAAATAGTTAGACAATAGATAGATACAGATAGATAGATATAAATAGAAAGAAATATAGCTATAGAGAGATAGATAGAAATAGATAGATTATATAAATAGATGGGTAGGTAGCCAGAGATAGATGCTGAAAGATAGATATAAATAGATACAGAGGCTTACATAGATATAGATAAATAGAAAGCTAGATATGGATAGATACAGAGAGATAGATAGATAGATAGAGATAGATAGATAAATAGATACAGGAAGGATAGATAGATGTAGATAGATAAATAGATAGATATAAATAGATAGCTTATTTAAATAGATGGGTAGATGGAAAGAAATAGATACAGATAGATATAAATAGATATAGAGGCATAGATAGATAGAGATAGATTGAGAGATAGATATAAATAGACAGATATAAATAGATGCAGAGGGATAGATGTAGATATATAAATATAAATAGATAGATTATATAAATAGATGGGTAGATAGATACAGAGAGATAGATAGATATAAATAGATGCAGATAGATAGAGAGATAGATGGGTAAACCGATAGAGATAGATACAGAGAGAGAGAGAGAGAAAGAAAAAGATGCAGATGCATAGATAGATGTAGATAGATATTGATATATAGATAGATACAGAGAAATAGACGCAAAGAGAGAAAGATGTAGATATATATATATATAGAGAGAGAAAGATAGATATAAATAGATATAGAGAGATAGCTAGATACATTCAGAGAGATAGTTAGAAATAAATAGACATAGATAGATATAGATAGATGCACACACACACACATTATATAACATATATATATATATATATATATATATATACACATACACACACACATACACATTTGAGCAGGCATAACAATGTTCATATGTATATATATATATATATACACGTGCGCACAAAAACACCGCCTATTAGAACCACTGGTTCCCTATGGTGTGTTCACATGTCCGTGCTTTACAGGCGTGCAAATACACGTACCTGCAAAACAGAGGACATGCGTGCATCATAAATCCGTGATGTGCGTCAATATACCACACCAATCAGTGATCAGTGCCAAGGGGACTCCCTGCGGGGAGTAAAGAATCCCCTGCTACAACTGTCACAGCTGTGGCAGAGGATTGCAATGTTCTTCCATTGCTTTCAATGGGATCGGCACGTCTGCAGTCCCATTGAAAGCAATGGGCTTCTGGCAAGCCCTGTAGGGATTTTCGGGGAAGGGCTTAAAATCATCCCTAGAATGTGTTAAAGATGAAAGAAAATTATACTCACCTCTCCTCAGCTGTCGGGGCTCAGGCGCGTCTAGCCTGTCTTCTCCCTGCACTGCTCTAAAGCTCTTTCAGCAGGCGGGGATTTAAAATCCCTGTCTGCTGAGAGGGCTGTATCTGATTGGCTAAAGCTCAGCCAATCACGAGCAGCTCTAAGCCATTCATTGAATGACAGCTGAGTGCTGCCTGTGATTGGTCACAGCACTCAGCCAATCACAAGAAGCACCTGGCCATTTATAGAATTCAAGAGAATTCTTTACTCCCCGCAGGGATAAAGAAATCTTCTGCCACAGTTGTCACAGCTCTGGCATGGGATTCTTTACTTCCCGCAAGGAGTCCCCTTGTCATTGAACACTGTGACATGGATAATTTTCAGGGAAGGGTTATATTTCAAGCTCTTCCCTGAAAAATCAATGCAAGGGTTGCCGGCATCCTATTGCTTTCAATGGTACCGCTGGCTGCAGCCGCGGCCCCATTGAAATCACTGCTGAACAGAGCAGCATTCACGCGTGTTTGTGCACGTACGTGGGTGCGCGGCTTTGTGCGCAGCTGTGTACGGCACACGCAAGATTTTTTTTTGTACACACATATTTTATATACGCACACACACACACACACACACATTTAGGCGGGTAGCAGGACAAGCTTTGTTTTGTCTATTGGCTAATAGAAATGTATTCTGCCTGACAACAATGTCAGGGATACATTTCTATTGGGCGCTGTGATGGCTAGATCTCGGTCTAGCCCGTGTGCGCTCCTGATGAACTCGCTCGTGCCAAAGTCTCGCACATGCGCGCTCGCTCTGAAGTCTCACGCATGCGCAATATTGCAGGCTGCTACTAGTGACAAAGCATACATTGACCAGCAGAAAGCAGAAGGTAGCACATGTATGCTACCTCACCGGATCAAGAAAAATCACGTGACCCAAGTGGGAAGAGGATCCAGAAGATCGGGTAGGAGAAGAGGAAGCAGGCTGCCTGGGGAGCCATATGGAGGGAAGTATACCATTTTTTATTTTTAATGACAGAAGCCCTTTAAAGGGGTTGTCCCGCGCCGAAACGGTTTTTTTTTTCAATAGCCCCCCCGTTCGGCGCGAAACAAACCCGTTGCATGTGTTGAAAAAAAAAACGGATAGTACTTACCCGAATCCCCGCGCTCCGGTGACTTCTTACTTACCTTGCGAAGATGGCCGCCGGGATCTTCACCCTCGGTGGACCGCAGGTCTTCTGTGCGGTCCATTGCCGATTCCAGCTTCCTGATTGGCTGGAATCGGCACACGTGACGGGGCGGAGCTACGAGGAGCAGCTGTCCAGCACGAGCAGCCCCATTCAACATGGAGAAGACCGGACTGCGCAAGCGCGTCTAATCGGGCGATTAGACGCTGAAAATTAGACGGCACCATGGAGACGAGGACGCTAGCAACGGAACAGGTAAGTGAATAACTTCTGTATGGCTCATAATTAATGCACAATGTACATTACAAAGTGCATTAATATGGCCATACAGAAGTGTATACCCCAACTTTGTTTCGCGGGACAACCCCTTTAAGGATCCGACAATTTTTTTCTATTTTCATCGCTGCATTCCTAAAACCGTAACTTTTTTTGCTTTTATTATGGCATAGCTTTGTGAATGTATTTTTTTGCAGGACAAGGTATATGTTTCAATGACACCATTTTGGGAAAATGAATGGGGAGCATATAGAAAAAACTGAAATTCTGACATTGTTGGCACTTGATCTTGCAATCTTCTGAATAGCTTCTATAATATGCTGTAATACCTCTGTATTGCACTGTATAGTATATCAGTGTTACACTGAGAGGCAGTCTACCGTATTAGGTTCTACTTTGGCAGGGCATATGAGACCTAGTGGCCATGGCAACTCACTAATAACTCATGATCAATATAGGAGTTGCTGATGAGATTACAGGGGAAGCTTGTTGCCTCTATAAAACCATTTAGGTGCCTCAGCCAATATTGACTACAGCATCTAAGAAGTTAAACAGCTGGCATTGTAGTTATTGCCGATCCTGACCATTAGAGCAGGGTGACATATATAATAAGGTTAACTCCAGCAAGTGATGGGGTGGTCATAGCTCTTTTGCCTGTACCATCACTGTGCCATAACGAGCCACTCACTAGGGTATATTACTGCTCAGAGCAAGAAGGGTTTAATTATCCCTGTTCTGTGACATCAATGTGTGTATTATCCTGGTATTAGGATGTTGTACTGAACAGCTCTGCGCAGTGACATCACTGCACACATTCATTAGCTGTGGCAGGGGGTTATTCGCCTGGCATCTCTCACTTGTGGATCGCCCACCTCTCAGACTAGAATGGGCACCACATATGTATAAAAGGCTCCAGGAGACTTCACTTTCTTTAAATCTGGCGCCTGCCCGTCTTTATTTCATAGCACAGCAATATAGGAGCACAGCATACAACACAGTTCAGATGTAATGTCCTGGGTACACAACCCACAGGGTCCCTGTCACTAACCCCCACCTGGGGCATCTAGAGGGTGCCCTCCTCTTTCAGACTGAGTGACAGGTCCCACACTGGTCCGCTCCTGACCTCAGGCTCTGAGTCCCTAACCCGGCTCTTCTGACCGCCTCTCTTCTGGCTAGCAGCCACCTTTCTTTCCCCTGGGTCTGGCGGGAACTGGCTCTTTTGTATTGCTTCCTGTCACACCCACAGCAGCCAGAATGCCTTACTAACACCCTCTGCAAGCCATTCTGATACTGCACTCCCACATATCACAATGTTTATTATGTGTATTAGACTTGACACTGGTTATTATCCATACTGTGACATGAATGTGTTTGTGACATCATCTTGTGTATTATCCTTGCCTGTTACAGACGTAGCATTGGGGCCAAGAAACTGCAAGCTATGTGCCTCTGATATTCTGGCAAATAAGCATCAAGAAAGTTGGGTAGAAATAGTTTGACTGTACTGCAGATAACTGGGAAATGATAACTTAAAATGCTAATTATAGTTTAGGAGATTAACAACCCTATCTAGTTGGCGATTTAAGTAATCACTTCCTTTCTGTAAGCATGGGCAGTCAAGGTCTGTATGACACCTAGTTATCTGTGGCTAGCTTGAAGCAGGATACAGGTGACAATAGTACTCAACAGTAACGAATCCTAAAACATTACTGTACTTACCTGATGGATAAAAGCAAGACTCTCTGAAGAAGAGATAGCTACCAGGTCTAAGCCATCCCAACATCTTTTGAGTCAAAGCTACTATTTCTTCATCAGTCAGGTACATGAAGAGCCAATTTGAGAAGATGAAGTCATAACTGAGGAGAATGAGAATAGGTTTATCACATGATTCTTGAATGTTCATCAGTTACATGATGCTGTGTTAGTCTCATGTCACAACTCACCGATCATTGGGTAGGTCCAGAAGAGTGACATCAGCTTGCAGAAAAGTAATGTTTCTTCGATAACCATTTTTTTCACGATTTTTGGCAATGAAGTTCTGCATGAAGTCCACCGCAGTAACTTGGCTTGCCAACTCGGCCAGGTGTCCTGTATAACGACTGGGCCAAATATTAGGGTAAATGAAAAGCTTTGCATAGGAAATTAATTTTCTCACCAGCCAATAATGGGAAATGGCAGCCATCACTCAGAACTAAAGAAAGGCTATCCTACATTCACTATTTAAATGACAGACACTAAAGGGGGCTACACGCATTAGATGAACATTGTCCAAACTCATTAATTTTGGCTGACCACAAATGGAGGCCTCCCAAATTTCTTGGAAGAAAGAAGAATTGCATGGCTGAATTTTAACATGCCTAATCCTTTCGTTCCCAAGACAGATAAGCTGTCACTAGAGGTGTTTGGCAGAGGTTAATTTCCCTCAATCCACTGAGCATACATGCACCCTTGAATATATATGTGTCCAAACAACTATGTATGTGTATGGCCAGACTAATAGTTCTTTTACATGGGACAAGCTGTCAGGCAAATGATGCCCAACAGCTCATCCAAGTGATGCTTGCTCCTGTGCTTTTACATAGGAGCAAGTATCGCTAGCATTGCTTAAAGCGCTGCCGGCATGGTGATGGAGTGGCCGGAGAGTGTTCTCTCCTCACCCGCCTCCATTCACAGTAAGCAGACAGTCATTGAATAGTCATTGAACAAGTGAACAACTGCTGTTTATACTGAACGACACGTTGTTCAGTTTTCTGTATGCAGATTCTCGTTCAGCCGCTGCATGCGTGTTAGGTTGTGCTGCTGGGACCTGTTATTTTACAGGTTTCCGGCAGCACAGCTTCACAGGTGTGGGATAATTGAGCTCGCTGAGTGTGGATTCTCCAGTCAGCCAATCCCCACTGGTCTGCTGTAATATATACCAGCCCCTCTGCTATAGGATGCCAGTTTTCCTACACCCTGGCGTTTGGCTTTCAGGCATGATGTGTTGGGTATGTCTGTGCGGGTGGCCGGACATGTGTGTGAACAGTCATGTATTCTATTGGGTCTGTGCTGGTGGCCAGATATGTCGTATGTCCAGAACAGTCTTGTTCTGTGTTGCATGCAATCCCTGGTGTGTGGGTGTGAACAGTGTCCCATCCTGCTTTGGATTGTTTACCATCAGTGGGCGAGTTAGGTCCCTAGATTCCAGCGAGGGGCCGTGCCTATTGGGACGATTGCCCCACTTGCAGGCAGGACTCCTGGGGAAAGTGGTCTTGTGAGTGTAGAGTTCCGGAAGACGAGGACCCTTGAAGTGGGCTCGTGGGCTTAAGCATCTTGGCCAAAATACAAACTAATACCTCGTACATGCTAAAGTTATTCCATCTGGCTATGTGTGCAAGTATGCTGGCGAGTGTTTTGAGCATTTGTCAGTCATGATTTACGTCTGTTTGCGAGTTCCGTTTGTAGTGCTTATAGTGCGTGGTTTGCATGAAGATTTTGGGTTCCAGGGTGTCCTGGTGGACGTAACAATGCATTTACATGGGATGATTATCATTTAGATTTCCATGGGAACGTGGGAATCTGAACGCTTCTCAAAGATCGTCCCATGTAAAAGGGCCATTACACTGAAAACGGTTTGTGCCTCTTACCCTATCCCAGCCCCAAGCTCCAAGACATTTAATCCATCCAAGCATGGCAGCAACAAGACAATCTCCTCTGTCTCTTCTTTGGATAGGAGATGAGCACCTGAGTCAAGCATCATCTCTTCTAGGCTTGCATTTCGTGAATGCTCTTCCCAAAACTTAGTCATTGTTTGCCTCATCTCTACAAGGAAAGAAGATGTGAAATGTTAGTGTGCTTTATATGACTGAAATGGGGCATCACAAACAGAAGCTGAGTGAGGATGGGGTGAATAGAATGTATCAGTCACCAAATACTCATATACCTGCACTGTACACATTAGATGGGAACTGCTCTCCAAAACACTGATATTCTTTAAGGCCTCATGTGCACTAGAAAAATACAATCCGCGCAGAATCTGCCGCAGATTTCTGCGGCGGATTCCACGCGGATTTGCTTTAAATGGTATTTTTTTGCATGCAGATATCCTCACACATTGCTATCAATGTGATAGCAATGTTGGCGATCCTCGGCAAAATGGATCATGCCGCGTTTTTTCTGCCGCGCGTGAAAAATGCAATTCTTTTAAAATGCCATCCGCGGGTGCAAAAATCAATTTAATGGACCGCGGATGGCCAATCATTCCTTATGGGCAAAATCCGCTGCGGATTCCGCAATTCCATTTAGCTAGTGGACATGAGGCCTAAGGGGTTCACCATGGTATGGTATAATAACTCATTTATTTTGAATAAACTCTCTGCTTACTTTACTATAAAAACTTTGCTGCAGCCATGGCTTGGCCCATGTATTTGTATAGCACAAGATCTATTGCACAAAGCTGCCAAATGCTCTGATATGCTCCATTCAAAGTTAGGGCAGAGGAGGGTTAAGAACAAGTATAGGCTGAGCCACCTATGTAAAGTGCACATGTGACCAAGGGGCGAGGCTGTAATAAAGTCAGACAATTTTTTAATAAAAATTAATCAGTTATTTTTTTAGAGATGAGCGAGCATACTCGCTAAGGACAAATACTCGAGCGAGTATTGTCCTTTTCGAGTACCTGCCCGCTCATGAGAAAAGATTTGGGTGCCGGCGGGGGAGAGCAGGGGGTAACGGGGGGAGATCTCTGTCTCACACCCCCCCTCCCCCGCGCTCTCTCCTGCTTACTCCGGCAACACACCGCTCACCCCCACCGGCAGCCGAATCTTTTCTCACGAACAGACAGGTACTTGAAAAGGACACTACTCGCTTGAGTATTTGTCCTTAGCGATTATGCTCACTCATCTCTAAAAAAAATAACTTATTGATTTTTATTAAAAAATTGTCTGACTTTATAACAGCTGAGACCTCACCCCCTGCTGACCATGGTCACATGTGCACTTTACATAGGTGGCTCAGCCCATACATGATCTCAACCTCCAATTTTTTTATTAAACTGGTTTTTAAATGACTGGGAATGTCTTCCACAGCAATGTGTTTGAAGGGTGAAGAACTGAACCAGATTTGTGCAACTTGTGCAACTTGTGCAAGACCTTGAGACAAGCAGGTTGCAGAATCTGATGACGAGTTAGACATCAGTTAAAAGGAGTCTATGGTTTCCTCACACTTTCCAAAAACATAGATTTACATTTTAGAGTCCAGTGTGGGATTCCGCATCAAATCCAGCCCATAGCATGCAATGTAAAAACGCAATTTCTTGCCCATGAGCGGAAATCGATTGAGAATTTCTGCTCGTGGAGAAGAAATCGCAGCATGCTGCAATTTTGTGCGGGCTACGCACTGATGGCTTCCATTGAAGTCAATGGAAGCTGTCCGTCCCCCAGCCATTCTGCAGTCATGATTGCAGAATGGTCGCAGGAGCAGTGTAATCGCCTAGCGACGGCGCAACATCCTCTGTACTGCGCATGTGTGCTGGAGCACAGGCGGGCACACCGGCATCACAGAGAAGACACTGGATGGCATCTTCTTCTCTGTGCTGTGAATGTACTTGCCTGCGCTCCGGCACGCATGCTATGGACAGGAGGTACGCATGGCTCACCGGGTCGAACTCGGGGTCCAACCCACCCGTGGACAGAAGCCCTTTGCGAGTCTGCATATTGGCAGACATCTGTACTAGTGCATTATGTCACCACCGGAAACAATGGGTGGACACATGGGCTGTCTGGGATGAGTGACAGGGAATGCCCACATAGCACCTCAGCTGTGATCAGCACTCCCTGGGCGCTATGGTGGGCGGCCCTCACAAGGACTGACAGCCTGTGTTTTGCCCCCTCACTTGGAAAGTTCCTTCCTGTGTCGCCAGATTGCTCTGCCCTTAGCGGCCTCTGGACCCCCATCACCGTCAGGGAGCATACATAAGCTTGCTCTGTGCACCCGGCGGAGAGCTCCATCAATGTTGGCCTGTGGGTCTTTGCGGCATAAGTGGGGTAAGAGTCATGCCAGAAAAGTTTTATGTGCAGCCGGCGGGGAGCTTCCTCCTCCCTGGAGGAGGAAGCGACATGCGGCATCAGTCAAGTTATCCGTGCAGCCGGTGCTAAAGTTTAATGTCCCCAGTTGTCAGTAAGATCCCCGCAGCTACATCTGCACATGTGCTGCTATTTCAGCATCCACTGATGGGGGAAAGTGGTCACTGTACTGTGTGTCTACCACAGGAGCTTATGGGGGTGTGCCCTGGGAGTTTCCCGTCACTGAGCCTGGCAAACCCATGTCTCCACCTATAGTTCCAGTGGAAACATATTGCACTAGTACCGACATCTGCTAATGTGACATTGTTGTGGCAGCAAACTCCCGCCACATCACATCTTAAGGGTGTCAATTGTTTGCAGCTTATTGCTCTAAACACGACCCTTCAGTAAACTCCACAAGAAGAAATCAAGTGGGTGTCAGGTCTGGCTATGTTGGCATCCACAGATTTTTAAAAGTTAATTGGTTACCAAAATAACTTTCAATTTTCCTCATTATTGCATTAGAGCTGCAGCACGTTGCACCATTTTGTTGAAAGTAACACTCCGTTAATTAGTGTCAAACTATTCCAACAACTGGTGAATAGGAGGACTTTGTCGGTACACTTCCTTCACCAAACTTATTCTGAAATACCCTTTGACATTGTTTAATATATTGATTGCCATACTAGAAAGAAAAAAAATTCTTGGGCCCACAGTGTTTTATTACAAAAATTGAGTAAGAACTTCAAAAACCAAATGATCCTTTCTAATTGAATGAAAAATTTGCTATTTTGTGTTCTGTTCATGAGTTCTATGCAACTCATGTGATACTAGCATACATTTTTACACTGCATGCCACGCGAGTTGTCTGCGACTCACGACATACTGAATTAGTTTCTGAGAATTGAGTATTTTGTCATTCTACAGGTATATAGTTGTGACTGGAGTGGGCCTTGGGTGTTCCTGGATGCCAACCTCTGAATCATAAGTGTGCAACAATGTCATGTTGCCACATACTATAGTATCGATTTTGTTCAAAGATCCGCAAGGCAAACATTCAAGGTGAGCAATTTATTGTAACCATAAGAACTTCAACAAGTACCAAATCAGGACCCAAACTACAGGGTAAGTGCACATAACATGTATGTTACAGCGTGGCAGCGTGAGGTGCCTGCATACCACATGACTCCCAAGGTAAAGAGATGTGGGCTCAAAACTGGCATGAGTTAAATCCAACTGTGAGTGAGGAGGGGTTACATCAAGAAGGTGAGTGAGGAGACGTATAAGGCCATCCATGGTCCTCTGGGTAATATACATGGCAGGTCATGTGTTAAATGAACCTCTTCACCAGTATTCACAAACAATAAACACATGCTGTTCAAGTGAGTACATGCTTGTGACACACTGCTTGTTGGCGGTTGCATGTCAAAATCACGGGTACAGTCTGCTTCGCTGATAGGTGTTAAAGTTCAATAGACATGGGGGGGAGATTTATGAAAGTGTCTAAAGCAAGAACTGTCTCTGTTGCCTATAGAAACAAATCCAAGTGTAGTCTTCATTCCTCAAAGTGCTCTTGAAAAATAAAAGCTGCTCTCTGATTGGTTGCTATGGGCAGCAAAGATAGGATTTCTTTCAGACAGTTTTCACAATTGTTCATAAAATCATCCAGATCTATTTTTGTAGAGAACCAGACAAAAATGACAAAGTTGTTGAGGAATGTTTGGGTTTCCTAGCGAGAGAATCATCCCTGTACAACCTTCTGATAGATGCCGCACTTTACCAGCTTAGAACCACAATGGCATAATTATTCCATCTAATTTGGCAGAGACCCGTATAATGAATTTACAGTCAGGACACAACACAACTGGCAGTAAAAAGAGGCACAGCTGCTGCCCGCCGCCAGCAAACATTCCAGGAACTCATGAGAGCGAAGATAAGAGCCCAAGATAACCAGAGACTGCATCGTAAGGACTTTTATTATCTCTCCTGAGTGTTGCCAAGGAAAAGAATGGCCACTCCAGCTTCCAGCCAGATGTTGGCTGGCACTGCCAGCAACCAGCAGACGTTTCCAGTGGTTTGCTTCAGCTGCAGGAACCTGGCATGAATGGCATGCCACAAACAAGTGAACTGATATAAGCACTTAAGACAAGTGGTCTGCACCTTGCACTTTTCCAGTTGTTGAGAAACTAGATATCCGTGTTTGCCCTGAAAAGAACTGCTGGGAGTTGTAGTTTTCAAACACTAAGGCTACATTCACACAAGCGAGCCTGCCCAATATCGTGCTTGCCAACATGCGTTTTACCCGTGGATGCGAGGCATTTTTAATGCTGCTGTGAAATTCCAATCCTCACAAGCGAAAGAGGATCCTAAGTGTTTACCATTGATTTCAAGGGGAAATATCACATCGCACTCACGTTATGAGAAAAGCGAAAAAATAGCACATGCAGCAGGTTTTTTTTCCATGCAGCATTGCAGACATCAGCGGTCACAGACTCTGCATTGCACCGCTGGAACAGAGCTGCAGGCGGGGTGAGTAGAATTCCTTTAAAGGAGTTTTCCAAGCAGTGCCCGCCAGGATACCCTAGGGTCTGAGCTGGGGTCCCACGATTTCAATGAGAGCTCCGCCTGCAATTACACGCGACGGCCACTACACGGGTCAAAGCAGTGCTTCTACTCCAAGCCTGGTGTATCCCGGCGGCCACTGCCTGGATAACCCCTTTAAGGTTCAATGTACAGCTTATGGGCCACATAAAATGAGGCAGCGGGCCACTTTTGTTTGACCTGAGTGCCCTAGAGAGAAGCCTATTGGAAAACATCAGAGAAAACTGCCATACCCAGAGCATAATGCGATTTTGAAAAATGTCACAGACCAAAAAAACACAACCAGCAGTTTAAAAAAATCACCATGAATAAAAAAAAAACTACACTGTTTGCAGTGTGGTTCATAAATCCCTACTGACCTACAGCTAACGTCTGGACGGGGCTTTTTTTTTGCCACAAAAATAAGCAGCATTAAAACCACAAAAACGTGTGGCTCCGGTCTGAGGTTTGCTGTGATATAGAATGATGTTAAGCTGCACAAGATCCGTGAACATACGCTAAAGTTATACGTCTGAAGAAAGCGTGGTGGTCACCTAGGTATTGAGGTCAAGGAATAACTACCCATCCCTGCACCTCTAGGGAATAAGTTCAGTACACAGCTGGGGGGCTGAGGACACCCTATTTTCTTACAGGATATAGACGCAGTATAGTATACATAGTATCTAAACCAAACTCAAAGCATGCCATAAGATGAAAGGATCACACTACGTCTTCATCACCACCCATCACCTCTTCTTAACAATACACATCGTAATCTTTATTAACACAAATCTTCCGACGCAACAAACCATGTAAATATAAACCTACTAAAAAATAACGCTTAATAGAAGGTAGGGGCAGAAGACAGGTGAAGGACAAAACTATCACAGCACATCCAGTAGGAGCCGATACTCAAAAAGCCGCCATTACAAATTCCGCTGGCCAGCAATATATAGTAATCGCCAATGTAAAAATAGAGTAAATGGTTTACTTACTGAGACTATGAGGGTCTTCAAACGGGCACATATTATTCATATACTCATGATATATCTCTTGATCTCTAAGAGAGTAATCCATACACTTGTCCAGTATAGGGTACATAGGCATGAGAGGTGTTAAGAGGAAGCTATCCTTACACGCAACCTAGACTTACCCTACCGGACAACAGATCGCCCTGGGAAGAGCATCCTTGTTTAACTGAGGGCTCTCCACTAGAGATGAGCGAGCATATACTCGTTAAGGGACAATACTCCAGTACCTGCCTGCTCATCAGAAAAGATTCGGGTGCCGGTGGCGGTGAGCGGTGGGTTGCGGGAGTAAGCAGGGGGGAGAGAGAGAGATGTCCCCGCCGTTCCCCCCTGCTGGCACCCGAGTCTTTTCTGACAAGCAGGCAGGTACTCGAAAAGGATGATACTTACTCGAGTATTGTCCCTTAACGAGTATTTGCTCGCTCATCTCTACTCTCCACTATAATGCCCTTATTCTAACAGCAGCATCCTCTAGTAGGAAGTAAAACAATCATATATATATATATATATATGTCCAAACGTGTTTCCCCCTAAAAAATAAAGAGCCCCACCCTATAGTCAATAATCCTGATAGAGATGTCCCAACCTTCTATGCACTCCCCAAGATACATAAGAGACTTCATCCTTTAAAGGGGAGACCCATTACATCTGGGGTGGATTCCAACATTCAAAAGCCTAGTGTTTATAATGATAACGTCTTACGGGAATTTGTATGGACATAACCCTCCTATGTGTGCGACTCCTTGGATCTTTTACAGAAACTAGGCGTCCCAGTTAGTGGAGTGTATTTAGGTCTTAGATTTATTAATATGTCTGCTCTTGTTGTGTCAGAAAACTTCCGTTAATGAAGATTAAGGCTGCCTGTCCACGGGTGATCTGTCACTGCGTTATCAGCGGCGATAATCCAGGCTGCGGGTAACGCTTTCCATAGGCTAACTATGGAAAGGGCAGCCCAACGTCCACGAGCAGAGAATCTCCGCGGTGAGCCTATCTATTAGATAGGCTCACCACGAAGACCAGTCAGTGCTCCCCCCTCCTCCCCCGCGGCGGAATATCGCTAGCAAAATTCTGTCAAAATTCTGTCAAAATGAAAAAAAAACGTAGCACTAACACAGCGTTAAAAAAACACACGTGTGTGAAAGCCCTAAAGGGAATCTGTAACCTGTTTCTAGCCCTATAAGCTAAGCTAATGAGCTAAAAGTAAGTGACCCATTGAGTCCGGGGATTTAAGTGTTAAACCTACCTCTCCTGAAGTTTTGCAAGTCAGGGATTGCCCAGTTTTGGGTAGCGCGTTCCAGAGCACTGGTGCTGTTCTGGAGAAGTCTTTGAGGCGGGAATGAGAGGTTCAACTTAAAGGGGCACTCAGTCTGATTTTGTTAATGGAGCAGAGGGCGTGGGCTGGATGATGGATTGAGATGAGGAAGGCAATGTAGGGCGGGGCGGTGCTATGGAGAGCTTTATGGATGATGGTAGTAAATTTAAATTGAGTTCTGTATTTAATGAGCAGGCAATGCAATGACCGGCACAGGGCAGAGGCGTCCGAGTAGCGGCTGGACAGGAAGATGAGCCTGGCTGCCGCATTCAGGATGGATTGGAGAGGGTAGAGTCTGGTGCAGGGGAGGCTGATCAGCAGCTAGTTGCAATAATCGATCCGGGAGTGGATGAGGGCAACAGTAAGCGTTTTTTAGCGTGTCCACAGTGAGAAAAGGTGGGTTCGTGCGATGTTCTTGAGATGCAGGTCGCATGTCCGGGCCAGAGATTAGATGTAGGGGGTAAAGGAGAGATCAGAGTCGAATATAACCCCATGGCAGCGGGCATGTTGTCTAGGAGTTATGGTGGTGCCACACACTGAGATGTCAGGATGAGGTCGGTTAGTAGAGGGTAGAAACGCCAGTAGGTCAGTTTTTGAGAGGATTAGTTTTAGGTAGAGAGAGGACATAGTGTTAGAGACAGCGGACAGACAGTTGGTGATGTTTTGGAGTAAAGGTGCAGAGATGTCACGGGAAGAGGTGTATAGCTGGATGTCGTCAGCGTAGAGATGGTATTGGAGGCCAAATATCCTAATGGTTTGGCCAGTAGGGGCTGTGTAGATTAAAGAAAGGAGGGGGCCGAGGACTGAGCCCTGGGGGACCCCAACAGCAAGGGGAAGAAGGGGGGGAGGTAGAGCCAGCAAAGGAGACGCTAAATGAGTGGTCAGATAGGTAGGAGAACCAGGAGAGAGCAGTGTCCTTTAAGCCGATGCAGCGAAGCATACTGAGGAGAAGTTTGTGGTTAACAGTGTCAAATGCTGCAGAGAGGTCGAGGAGGATCAGTAGGGAGTAATCGCCCCTCGATTTGGCCATCAGGAGGTCATTTGACACCTATGTAAGGGTTTCTGTCGAGCGTAGGGGCAGAAGCCGGACTGTAGGGGGTTGAGAAGAGAGTTTTCTGATAGATAGCTTATAAGGCGGGAGTAACCAAGGCGTTCTAGTAGTTTGGAGATGAAGGGGAGATTTGAGATGGGTCAGTAGTTGGCAGCAAAGGTCGAGTCAAGAGTAGGTTTCTTTAGCAGTGGGGATATGATGGCGTGTTTGAAAGAGGAAGTGAAGAATATACATAGTATATAGCAGTGTATAAATTCTAAATAGTATATGGACACAGTAGAGTATGGGCTCATGCCCACGGCCGTGACGGACTCCACCAGCGGAATATCGCAGCGGAGTCCATCACACCGTCCCCCCAAGGACCCCATACTCACCTCCCGGATCCACTGTGCGCGTCCCGCCTGACACACCGACCCGCATGCGTAGTACAGGGCATGACGCGGCCGGCAGTGGGGTCGCGTATTCACGTGATACTTCCGCTGTGCTGACAGCGGAAGTATAGCGTGATGGCCGGCTTCCATTGACTGAAGTGCTGAAACTTTTCTCTTCTATATAGCAATACAGTATGTAAAGAATACATAGTATACAGACATAGTATACCATAGTATAGAATATATGGCATATGGACCCACTATATTATATAGCAGTGTAGCAGGAAAAGTATATATAGTATATGGTCCCAGTAAAGTATATAGCAGTAGAGTATGTATAGCAGTAGTATATAGTGTGTGAATACACTGTAGTATATAGTAGGGCAATATGTATGGTGTATATAGAAGGATATGTAAAGTATATATTTTATATGGACACAGTATAGTATATAGCTGTATAGTATGTAAAGCATATAGCAGTGAAAAATGTACAGTGCATAGAGTATATAGAAGTATGCGTAAAGTATATATATTATATGGATACAGTATAGTTTTACATACATTGTATAGCGTATATATAGCAGTACGGTACGAATTGTATATAGAGTATAGAACTATACAGTTTACTTAGTATAGAGGAGTACAGTATATATAGACTATAGGAGAACAGTATGTATAGTATATACAGGTACAATATGTATAATTGTATAGCAGTACAGTATATATAGAGTATAGGAGTTGAGTATGTATACTACCATACATAGTTGTACAGTGTTGTATATAATAGTACAGCATGTATAGTATATAGCAGCACAGTATGTAGGCATATAGATAATATATAGTAGTATGGTATGTATAGTGTATACAGTATTGAGCATCACAGTATGCATAGTATATAGCAGTACAGTGTATATATAGAGCACAGTATGTATACTATATGGGTGTATAGCATATACATAGTATATAACAGTATGTATAGTGTATATATAGTATATAACAGTACATATAGTATATAGCAGTACAATATGTAAATTATATATATTTAATAGCTTACAGTATGTATATTGTATATATAGTATATAACAGTACATATATGTATACAGTATATAGCTGTACGGTGTATATATATATGTTATAGCAGGACTGTATATACAGTATATATAATCGTTGCCTACTAAACACTATTCTGTGGAGAGTTTATATCCCCTGCTACTCTTTTACACGGCAGTAGAACACTTTCCTTCTGCGATGACAGAAGTTTCTAGAACAACTTGTACATAGAAGGACGGAGTGCAGAAAGTCTTGTAACCATCATGGATTAGGCAGAGAGGAGCCGGACCCCATCCTGTACACAAACCCCACGGCCCCAGGACTCACCATTAGCCATGGCTGCAGCTAGAGTATGACGTCACAGGATAAGTCACAAATCACTGGTCCCTATAGCAGGCTATTGCGCCCCCTCTCCAGTAATGCAGCCTCTCTGAGTATTTATTAGCACTGTCTAGCTCCTTCTAGAAGCTCTCTATGACGTAATAAGAGTGCAGCTCCCTCTATCACTGTGCGTCTGGCCACTGTAGTGCAGCTGAAGCTCCTGCTGTATCTATTTACCCTGCAGCCGCCGGACCTCTTGAGTACAACTCCTAGAACACGGCTAATATTCGCTATTTGTAAGAGCGGCGCGCACCGCCTCTGGTGTGAGAGCGACATGCATTACGTCACGGCAGCTCATCGGCACGGAACGCCCATCCGAGCGCTGATTGGTTAACTGGCGCTAACAATCCAAAGAGTCAACGGCTGGGCGTGGCTATGTAGATGAGCCGCTACTGGAGGGTCATTCAGTTTAACGGGAGAGATGGCAGAGAGTTGTGTGGGGCGCTTCAGTGAGGGCAGTTAGATGGCTGAGCACTGTACTCCTGCCATTACTCTCAGCCTCTTGTGCTGGGGAGCAACTGGACACCACAAAGTAGAGGCCCTTCACAGATATGTGAAAACTGGTTGTTGCCCATAGCAACCAATCACAGTGCAGCTTTCATTTCTTATAGGGATCTTGAAAAATAAAAGCTGTTCTGTGGTTGGCTGTCGTGGACAGCAAAAGTTTACCTATTAGGCCAGCTATCCATCCCGAAGGGAGAAAGAGAAGTCAGATGGAACCTTAAACAGTCTACAAACATTTGCCCTTGTATGTCCCTCCGGCTGAACTGCAAAACTTGTACTGGGACACAAAAATGTACACAAAAAGTCCAACCTGCTTTTGTCTTGAGCCTTTGCTAGATTCATCACCTGGGGCGTAGGCATTTTTGATGAATTTGGCGCATGTTGAACAGAGGAAACATGTCGTTCGCATGGTGCATTAGTATTAGTAAGGCCAAGGCTACCCATTGGATGTGTCGCATGCAGCATCACATCAATGGTGCCCTGCTGCCCCCAAAGACAACTGCGACGCAAGGAAACCCAACTCCGTTCAATTTGGGTTACAAGTCGCATGTGGCTTTTCGAACCAAAGACATCAATGTAAGTCATGTGACTGCGAATGTCCTGCAGTTTGGCAGTTTCTAGGGCTACACGGTTCCGTTTCACGTGAAGTAACATGTCTGATCATTGTCAGTGATCGCCGATGACACGATAATGGCAGAAAATTCAACTCAGTTGGGTTTTGATCGCAGGCTGCCAGTTGCATGAGACTTTTCACCATAGAGATCAATGTATGCTGCGTGCGACTGCCACCTTCCTACAATTTTGTTGTGATTTGGCTGTTTTTTTAACAGTTCTGAGCGACGTCATGCAACAGCAAATCACAGGCAGGTCACACAACTATTTCTGTTGCTCAACTTTCATGCAACTTGCTATTGTGCAACGTGTCGTCTTGTAGCCTAAGGCCTCCATCACACAGGCGTTCAGCAAAGCGCCGCGATTTTACTTTAGCTTTCGGCCGCAGTGAGCTGCGGAGACAGCTGGGTTTAGCATACCTCATTACTGACGTAAAAATAGAACAGACTCCGCTCAAAACTCACGGCGCTGTGAAGTGCCGCAATCGAGCGACTGTCTGAGAGGCTCCATTGAAAACAATGGGAGCGGTATACTGCGATTAGCACGGTCCTGAAAACGCCATGTTAGTCACGTAAAAAAGCATGTGTGTGAGGGAGACCTAAGGCTAGCCATGATATCGCACTTTCCACTATGTGAAAGCCCTGTGGATGTGAGGCGTTTTTATGTGAAAACAGCCTTGCATCATCACTACAGGAATCCCTTCATCCCCGTAGGGAATCCCCTCATCCCTGCAGGGATTCCCCCAGCCACAGCTCAAGGGATTTCCCCAGCCACTGCTGTTACAGCTGCGGCAGAGGATTGAAAACAATGGGCGATATCAAAAAGATATAACATGCTGCCATTTTATTTCAACACAATTACGTGAGCGAAAACATCGCAGATTACGTGAGAAGGAAACCACTGGAAATCATTGTTTTATAATTCTGCGTTTTACTCACTTTTGCATCGGGTGAACCCACCCTAAACCTCTCCCATTCTGTAGTTTTCAGTATGCTTCATGATTTGTCATTGGAAACTGAGAAAAAATATCCTTTTATACCGATGCAAGAGCGGAGAAAATGGGAGAATACAGGCGAAAAATGGGGTGAAAACAGCCAAACAGAGTAAGGACACCGTTTATAACGTTTTTTATGTACACTAAGAACACTTTTTTTAACGTTTTGCTTTTGTGGCCGCATTCCAAGAGCCAAAGCATTTTTATTTTCCCAAAGACGGAGCTCTATAAGGCTTGTTTTTTGTGGGATGAACTCTAGTCTTCATTTATCCAATTTTTGGGAAAATAACCTTTTGATTACTTTTACTAGAGGCAGAAGTAACAAAATCTGCAATTCTGGCACGTTTTTTATTTTTATTTTAACAGCATTGACAGTGCTGTATAAGGGCTTATTCACATGAGCGTATATTGGCCGCTGTTTTCTAGGCTGGCCGATATACGCTACCATCTGATGCATTGGATTCCAATGTATCAGATTACACAGGCGTATTACACAGGCGCTTATACATCTGGCAGGAAAGATAGTCCTGGAACTATCTTCCTGGCCCGACTACGGCTACTGCCATAGACTCCTATGGGAGTCAATTACAGTAGCGTAACTGCTAAACTTCGTCCCCCCCCTTCTTCTCTCCGCCCCTTGCCACTTTTTACAATGGGAGGGGGCGGGATGGGGCAGACCTAAACTCCGCCCCATCCCGCCCTCTCCCATTGCAAACAGCTCAGCACATTAGCTCCTGCCTCGCCTCCTCTCCTTGCAGAAAGCCAGTGAGGGGGAGGGAAGGGGAAGACAGCTCAGCACATCTAAGCTGTCTCCCCCTGCCCAAAGGCATATACGCCGAGCCTGTGCATCAGATGGTAGCATATATCGTCCGGCCGTGAAAACACTGTCTGATATACGCTCGTGTGAATAAGCCCTAAATAATATGTTAAATTGATTCTGCAGGCCAGTACGATTGCACCAATACCAAATTTATATAGGATTTGTGTTTTTTGCAACTTTTTCACCCTATTTAAAAATTTATATATTTTTTATTTCTGCATTTAAATGTCCCTAACATTTTTATTTTTTTTTGTCAATGGTGTTATGTGAAGTTTTTATTGGGGGGGGGGGGGTGAGTTGTACTTTTTGATGGTACCATTTGTTGATCTATGCAACATTTTGATCACTTTCTATTCTCTTTTTTGTAAGGCGAGATAGGCAAAATTAACTATGTTTGCCATGCTTTTTTGTATTTTTTTTTAATGCTGTGCGGTGGGCAGGTTATATAATGAGTAGAGATGAGCGAGCACCAAAATGCTCGGGTGCTCGTTACTCGAGACGAACTTTTCGCGATGCTCGAGGGTTCGTTTCGAGTAACGAACCCCATTGAAGTCAATGGGCGACCCGAGCATTTTTGTATATTGCCGATGCTCGCAAAGGTTTTCATTTGTGAAAATCTGGGCAATTCAAGAAAGTGATGGGAACGACACAGCAACGGATAGGGCAGGCGAGGGGCTACATGTTGGGCTGCATCTCAAGTTCCCAGGTCCCACTATTAAGCCACAATAGCGGCAAGAGTGGGCCCCCCCCCCCAACAACTTTTACTTCTGAAAAGCCCTCATTAGCAATGGATACCTTAGCTAAGCACCACACTACCTCCAACAAAGCACAATCACTGCCTGCATGACACTCCGCTGCCACTTCTCCTGGGTTACATGCTGCCCAACACACCCCCCCCCCCCCCCCGCACGACCCAGTGTCCACAGCGCACACCAAACTGTCCCTGCGCAGCCTTCAGCTGCCCTCATGCCACGCCACACTCATGTCTATTTATAAGTGCGTCTGCCACAGGAAAAGCAGGCACACACTGCAGAGGGTTGGCACGGCTAGGCAGCGACCCTCTTTAAAAGGGGCGGGGCGATAGTCCACAATGCTGTACAGAAGCAATGAGAAATCCAATCCTGTGCCACCTCCATCTGGAGCTGGACACGTGGGCATAGCAATGGGGAACCTATGTGCCACATACTATTCATTCTGTCAAGGTGTCTGCATGCCCCAGTCAGACCGCGTTTTTTTATAAATAGTAACAGGCAGGTACAACTGGGAATCCCCAACTCCACAATGGGAATTCCGTGTGCGCCCACAGCATGGGTGGCTCCCTGAAACCCACCGGCTGTACATACAGTAAATGTATCCCTTTGCAGTGCCCTGGACAGCAGAGCTAACGTCAGATGAAATGCAGGTGGGCTTCGGCCCACACTGCATGCCCCAGTCAGACTGGGGTTCTTTAGAAGTAGACACAGATGCATTTACAACTCCCTGTGGACCCACAGCATGGGTGGCTCCCTGGAACCCACCGGCGGTACATAAAAATATCCCATTGCAGTGCCCAACACAGCTGATGTAATGTCGTGCTTAATGCAGGTGGGCTTCGGCCCACACTGCATGCCCCAGTCAGACTGGGGTTCTTTAGAAGTGGACACAGATGCATTTACAACTCTGTGTGGACCCACAGCATGGGTGGGTGCCAGGAAGCCACCGGCGGTACATAAATATATCCCATTGCATTGCCCATCACAGCTGATGTTGCGTCAGCTGTAATGCAGGTGGGCAAAAAATTAATTGGATTACACTGTAGGCGAGGGCCCACAAAAATTGGTGTACCAACAGTACTAATGTACCTGAGAAAAATTGCCCATGCCCAACCGAGAGGGCAGGTGAAACCCATTAATCGCTTTGGTTAATGTGGCTTAATTGGTAACTAGGCCAGAAGGCAGCCCAGTTAAAATAAAAATTGGTTGAGGTGAAAGTTTCAACGCTTTAATGAGCATTGAAACGTATAAAAATTGTTTAGAAAAATTATATGACTGAGCCTTGTGGGCCTAAGAAAAATTGCCCGTTCGGCGTGATTACGTGAGGTTTCAGGAGGAGGAGCAGGAGGAGGAGGGGGAACATTATACACAGATTGATGAAGCAAAAAGGTCCCCGTTTTGGATGGTGATAGAGAACGATGCTTCCATCCGCGGGTGCAGCCTACGTATTGTTTATGTATCGCTGCTGTCCGCTGGTGGAGAAGAGAAGTCTGGGGAAATCCAGCCTTTGTTCATCTTGATGAGTGTTAGCCTGTCGCCAATGTCGGTTGACAGGCGGGTACGCTTATCCGTGATGATTCCCCCAGCCACACTAAACACACTCTCTGACAAGACGCTAGCCGCAGGACAAGCAAGCACCTCCAGGGCATACAGCGCTAGTTCAGGCCACGTGTCCAGCTTCAACACCCAGTAGTTGTAGGGGGCAGAGGCGTCACCGAGGACAGTCGTGCGATCGGCTACGCACTCCCTCACCATCCTTTTACAGTGCTCCCGCCAACTCAGCCTTGACTGGGGACCGGTGACACAGTCTTGCTGGGGAGCCATAAAGCTGTCAAAGGCCTTAGAGAGTGTTCCCCTGCCTGCGCTGTACATGCTGCCTGATCTCTGCGCCTCCCCTGCTACCTGGGCCGCGGAAATGCGCCTTCGGCCACTAGCGCTGTCGGATGGGAAGTTTACCATCAGTTTGTCCACCAGCGCCCTGTGGTATAGCATCATTCTCGAACCCCTTTCCTCTTCGGGAATGAGAGTGGAAAGGCTCTCCTTATACCGTGGGTCGAGCAGTGTGTACACCCAGTAATCCGTAGTGGCCAGAATGCGTGTAACGCGAGGGTCACGAGAAAGGCATCCTAACATGAAGTCAGCCATGTGTGCCGGGGTACCTGTACGCAACACATGGCTGTCCTCACTAGGAAGATCACTTTCAGGATCCTCCTCCTCCTCCTCCTCTGGCCATACACGCTGAAAGGATGACAGGCAAGCTGCATCTGTACCCTCAGCAGTGGGCCAAGCTGTCTCTTTCCCCTCCTCCTCATGCTCCTCCCCCTCCTCCTTCTCCTCCTCCTCCTCTGGCCATACACGCTGAAAAGATGACAGGCAAGCAGCATCTGTCCCCTCAGCAGTGGGCCAAGCTGTCTCTTCCCCCTCCTCCTCATGTTCCTCCCCCTCCTCCTCAACGCGCTGAGATATAGACATGAGGTTGCTCTGACTATCCAGCGACATACTGTCTTCCCCCGCCTCCGTTTCTGATTCCAAAGCGTCTGCCTTTATGCTTTGCAGGGAACTTCTCAAGAGGCATAGCAGAGGAATGGTGACGCTAATGATTGCAGCATCCCCGCTCACCATCTGGGTAGACTCCTCAAAGTTTCCAAGGACCTGGCAGATGGCTGCCAACCAGGCCCACTCTTCTGTAAAGAATTGAGGAGGCTGACTCCCACTGCGCCGCCCATGTTGGAGTTGGTATTCCACAATAGCTCTATGCTGCTCATAGAGTCTGGCCAACATGTGGAGCGTAGAGTTCCACTGTGTGGGCACGTCGCACAGCAGTCGGTGCACTGGCAGATTAAACCGATGTTGCAGTGTCCGCAGGGTGGCAGCGTGCGTGTGGGATTTGCGGAAATGTGCGCAGAGCTGGCGCACCTTTCCGAGCAGGTATTACAAGTGGGGGTAGCTTTTCAGAAAGCGCTGAACCACCAAATTAAAGACATGGGCCAGGCATGGCACGTGCGTGAGGCTGCCGAGCTGCAGAGCCGCCACCAGGTTACGGCCGTTGTCACACACGACCATGCCCGGTTGGAGGCTCAGCGGCGCAAGCCAGCGGTCGGTCTGCTCTGTCAGACCCTGCAGCAGTTCGTGGGCTGTGTGCCTCTTCTCTCCTAAGCTGAGTAGTTTCAGCACGGCCTGCTGATGCTTGCCCACCGCTGTGCTGCCACGCCGCGTGACACCGACTGCTGGCGACGTGCTGCTGCTGCTGACACATCTTGATTGCGAGACAGAGGTTGCGTAGGAGGAGGGTGGTTTAGTGGAGGAAGCATACACCCCCGCAGATACCACCACCGAGCTGGGGCACGCAATTCGGGGGGTGGGTAGGACGTGAGCAGTCCCAGGCTCTGACTCTGTCCCAGCCTCCACTAAATTCACCCAATGTGCCGTTAGGGAGATATAGTGGCCCTGCCCGCCTGTGCTTGTCCACGTGTCTGTTGTTAAGTGGACCTTGGCAGTAACCGCGTTGGTGAGGGCGCGTACAATGTTGCGGGAGACGTGGTCGTGCAGGCCTGAGACGGCACATCGGGAAAAGTAGTGGCGACTGGGAACCGAGTAGCGCGGGGCCGCCGCCGCCATCATGCTTTTGAAAGCCTCCGTTTCCACAAGCCTATACGGCAGCATCTCTAGGCTGATCAATTTTGCAATGTGCACGTTTAACGCTTAAGCGTGCGGGTGCGTGGCGTCGTACTTGCGCTTGCGCTCAAACAGTGGCGCTAGCGACGTCTGGACGCTACGCTGAGAGACATTGCTGGATGGGGCCGAGGACAGCGGAGGTGAGGGTGTGGGTGCAGGCCAGGAGACGGTACTGCCTGTGTCCTCAGAGGGGGGTTGGATCTCAGTGGCAGGTTGGGGCACAGGGGGAGAGGCAGTGGTGCAAACCGGAGGCGGTGAACGGGCATCGTCCCACCTTGTGGGGTGCTTGGCCATCATATGCCTGCGCATGCTGGTGGTGGTGCCTCCCCAGCTGATCTTGGCGCGACAAAGGTTGCACACCACTGTTCGTCGGTCGTCAGGCGTCTCTGTGAAAAACTGCCACACCGTAGAGCACCTTGACCTCTGCAGGGTGGCATGGCGCGAGGGGGCGCTTTGGGAACCAGTTGGTGGATTATTAGGTCTGGCCCTGCCTCTACCCCTGGCCACCGCACTGGCTCGGCCTGTGCCCACACCCTGACTTGGGCCTCCGCGTCCTCGCCCGCGTCCACGTCCTATAGGCCTACCCCTACCCCTCAGCATGGTGTATTACCAGTAGTGCAGAAACAGAACGCTGTAATTAAATGTGCCGCTTATTGGCCTGTGGTTGGAGGCTGACTTCGCTTACGGAACGCCAGGAAATAATTTGGCGCAAGCCTGCTGTAACACTTAGCTGGCTGCGTATGATTTTGTAGAACTACTACACCCAGCACACACAGACCCAGAACACTGAGCACAGTGACAGGCAGGCCAAATAGATTTTTTGCCCAATATTTTTTAGAAAAGGCACACTGCGTACATTCAATCAATAATATATGTCTTCTGTCCCTGCCTCCACACTTCTGTCCCTGGAGTGTGTCACAGAACTGCAGAGTGTTGCACTGTTATTAACTGCAACACAGCGGTGATTTCAGAGACAGGAAATAATTTGGCGCAAGCCTGCTGTAACACTTAGCTGGCTGCGTATGATTTTGTAGAACTTCTACACCCAGCACACACAGACCCAGAACACTGAGCACAGTGACAGGCAGGCCAAATAAATTTTTTTCCAATATTTTTTAGAAAAGGCCCACGGCCTATATTCAATCAATAATATATGTCTTCTGTCCCTGGAGTGTGTCACAGAACTGCAGTGTTGCACTGTTAACTGCAACACAGCGGTGATTTCAGAGCCCAGACAGAGCCAGGAAATAATTTGGCGCAAGCCTGCTGTAACACTTAGCTGGCTGCGTATGATTTTGTAGAACTACTACACCCAGCACACACAGACCCAGAACACTGAGCACAGTGACAGGCAGGCCAAATAGATTTTTTGCCCAATATTTTTTAGAAAAGGCCCACTGCGTATATTCAATCAATAATATATGTCTTCTGTCCCTGCCTCCACACTTCTGTCCCTGGAGTATTACTGCAGGGCGCAATGCTCTGCACGGCCGATATACCAAAAAAAAAAAAATGTGCAACACTGCAAAAAGCAGCCTCCACACTACTGCACACGGTTAGATGTGGCCCTAAGAAGGACCGTTGGGGTTCTTGAAGCCTACACTAACTCCTAACACTCTCCCTACAGCAGCTCCAACACGATACCACTGTCCCTCAGCTATGTCACAACGCATCTGAGGCGAGCCGCGGGAGGGGCCGATTTTTATACTCGGGTGACACCTGATCTCGCCAGCCACTCACTGCAGGGGGGTGGTATAGGGCTTGAACGTCGCAGGGGGAAGTTGTAATGCCTTCCCTGTCTTTCAATTGGCCAGAAAAGCGCGCTAACGTCTCAGAGATGAAAGTGAAAGTAACCCGAACATCGCGTGGTGCTCGTTACGAGTAACGAGCATCTCGAACACGCTAATACTCGAACGAGTATCAAGCTCGGACGAGTACATTCGCTCATCTCTAATAATGAGCTATTTTTTTCCCTGGGTCATTACGAAGGCAGCGATATCACATGTGTGATTTGTTTTATTTTTTTTTTACATAGTAAAGGTTTTCCCCTTTCCTGGTGGGGTTTTGACATATTTATTTCTATTAGTTTTTTAACTATTTTTTTAATCCTTTTTATTTTTGTACACTAGGGGACTTGAATGTCAACCTATTTTATCATTCTTCTAAGACACTACTATTCTTCCGTATAGTAGTGCATTAGAAAGCCTATAAGGTCAGCCAGAGGCTGGATTCACACGGCTGTACGCATTCTTAGATTCGCCCGCCGGCGACGTAAAAACGTGTAAATGGGAGCACAAATTTAACGTCTGTGTGCCCGTTCAGATGGCACGGGCCCGACACATATACGCCGAGGCCGCAATGCCTTCCCTCCCCCTCGCCGGCTCTCTGCCTCTCTCCTTCCCTCTGGCTGTTTGCAATGGGAGGGGGGGGGAGCTTAGTCCCTTGTCCACAGCCAGCAATGGGAGGGGGCGGCGCTAAGCTCCACTACGTTCCGCCCCTTCCCATTGAAAACAGCCAGAGCGGAGGAGAGAGGAGGAGAGAAAAGCAGCATGACTGCTAAACTCCCACCTAACCTTCTCCGGCCACTGTTATAGGCTCACATAGGAGTCTATGCAGCGGCCAACGTATTCTGATCGGGAAGATAGTTCCAGGACTCTTCCCTGTCCAGCGTGAAAGCTCCTGGTGCTGTCTTTGGGAATATACACATGGAATATGCTGGTGTAATCTGATGCATTGGAATCCAATGCATCAGATGGTAGTGTATATTGGCCGGCTGTGAAAATGGCTGCTGATATACGCTCGTGTGAATAAGCCCAAAGGCTGAGCATCATAGATCACTGTAGCTAGCAGACCCACAGGCTATATTGAAGCCTCCAAGTGCCATAGCAACCGATCAGGACCCCATGGCATGTAAAGGGTAAAAGAGTGACCCGGCACCCAGTCAAAACCGCGCACGTGCGGACCATCTCCCATCGGTTTCGACTGGGTGCCGGACACGGGTAAGGGCAAAGACCCTGATGAGCAATAGGTACGACCCCTTTTGTGACGTACATTTCTGACATCAGCGGCACACGTGCAGTACAGCTCTGTAGCCTCGTGAGGGCATGGGCGCAGCCCTCATTGGCTGATGACTCGCGTCTGCGCAGTGGGGTGGTTTGGACGCTGCAGACAGCAGTGTTTTGTGAAGGATATGAACTACCCCACCTTTCCTCGGGTGCTACTTTGTATATGCTCTTATCATTTTTATTAACATCAGCTGAGCTGCCTACTCCTGGCCCAATGGTTACCACTTGTGGGTGGGTACATTGTTGTGTCTATGTCTGCTATTGGCTATGTGTATTTTACTTGTGGGTATATATCACTGTGTTGTCTGTATCTTCACTTATGCTTGATAAAGATCCGATATAGGATCGAAACGTCGCAATGACTTTTTATTGAGGAATAAAGATGTATTTTTCTTAACCCCTTAGTGACCAAGCCTGTTTGCGCCTTAAAGGAGATGTCTCGAGGCAGGAGTGGATTTTTTTTTTTGCCCAGTCCCCCTAATTAAACATACATTACTAAGCCCCCTTGTAAATGACTTTTCTAGCTGGTTTGTACTTACCGTTCCAGCGTTTCAGCAACTTATAAAAATTTTCCCAAGATGGCCACCGGCTCTTTTCCCTTCGCTTGCTGCAGCCCGACGTGCGCGCTCCCGAGACGCTACCAGCTGTGTCTCCCTGACAACCAGACGCCCCGCAGCCGCCGACCGGACTCCTGGAGTGAACACGGCCGACCAGTCACTCACCGCCAGGCAGCAGGTAACCGGCGCAGCCCCCCCCCCCCCGGCACAGCGGCAGCCCCCCCGGCACAGTGACAGACAGCCCCCCCCGGCACAGCGGCAGCCCCCCCATCGCAGCGACAGCCCCCCCCCCGGCACAGCGACAGCCCCCCCCATCGCAGCAACAGCCCCCCCATCACAGCGGCAGCCCCCCCATCACAGCGGCAGCCCCCCCCGGCGCAGCGGCAGCCCCCCCGGCGCAGCCCGCCCCCGACGCAGCGGCAGCCCCCCCGGCCCATCACTTACCAGGACGGCGGGACAGCTGGACGGCGGGACAGCTGGGCGGCTTCTCCGGACAGCTCGGCAGCTCTGCACCTTCCTCTAACAGAGGATGGTACAGAATGGCCGCTCCAGCGCGCTCCCGAGCAGTGACAGCTCGTCTGCGCATGCGCAGAATAGCTGTAGCGGGGAGCACACTGAAGCGGCTCGTGCTGAAAGGAGAAGAACGGACTGCGCAAGCGCGTCTAAAAAAGCAAGCTGCCAGCGAATTTAGACGGAACCATGGAGACGAGGACGCTAGCAATGGAGCAGGTAAGTGAATAACTTCTGTATGGCTCATATTTAATGCACGATGTATATTACAAAGTGCATTAATATGGCCATACAGAAGTGTATACCCCCACTTGATTTCGCGAGACAACCCCTTTAATGACCAGGCCAAATTTTGCAAATCTGACACGTGTCACTTTAGCATGGAAAAACACCAGAAAGGTTTTGCATATCCAAGCGATTCTGACACTGTTTTTTCGCCACATGTTGTACTTCATTTAGGTGGAAAAAAAAGACAGATAGAATTTGTGTTTATTTATTAAAAGCGCCAAAATTGGGAAAAATTTTTAAAAATCATCATTTTTTCACATTTCCAACTGCAATATCTCAAATATGTGCAAACATAATATAGAAATTTTTGCTAACATATATATTTCCATCCATTTACTTTATTTTGGGTGCACATTGGAAAAACTTTCGTTTTTTTTTAACCATTTAGGAGACGTACAAATTTAACATTACTTTTCAGCATTTTAAGGAACACTTTGTTTTCCTACACCAATCCAAGATTGGAAAGGCTCATAGGAGTCAAAATGATAGATACCCCCACAAGTGACCGCATTTTAAAAACTACACCCTTTAACGTATTCACTGAGGGGTGTCATGAGTATTTTAACCCCACAGGTTTTTTTTCAGAAGTCAATGCAATTTAGAAGAGAAAAACTAAAATTTCATATTTTTGCAAATATGTCATTTTAAAGACAGGACTTTTTTCTATAGTACACATGAAAATTAGGATTTGCACCCCAGAATGGATACCCCTGTTTGTCCCGTGCTCAGAAACATACCCATTGTGGCCCTAATCTTACGTCTGGATGCACGATGGGGCCCAAAATGAAAGGAGCAACCGGTGGCTTTCGGAACAGAAATTTTGCTTGAAGGAGATTTAGGCCCTATTGCACACTTGTAGAGCCATTGAATGACTAAAACGATGGAGAACGCCCACAAGTGACCCCATTTTGAAAAGTAGACCCCTTAACGAATTTATCTAGGGGTACGATTACTTTTTTGACTTCACAGTTTTTAAATGAATCTAAGCCAAGCCGAAGGGAAAAAAATACGATTTTCATTTTTTTGGTAATTCTGTCATTTCAAAAGCAGTTTTTTTTGTACCGCACATATATGAATGAAGACTTGCACCCCACAATGGATACCCCTGTTTGTCCTGTGCTCAGAAACATACCCATTGTGGCCCTAGTATTACGTCTATATGCACAATGGGGCCCAAAATGAAAGGGGCAACCGGTGGCTTTCGGAACAGAAATTTTGCTTGATGGAGATTTAGTCCCCATTGCCCACTTGTAGAGCCATTGAGTGACCAAAACGATGGAGAACCCCCACAAGTGACCCCATTTTGAAAAGTAGACCCCCTAAGGAATTTATCTAGGGGTATGATGACTTTTTTGACTTCACAGTTTTTGAATGAATCTAAGCCAAGCAGAAGGAAAAAATTATGATTTTCATTTTTTTGGCAATTGTGTCAATTTAAAAACAGTTTTTTTTGTACAGTGTACATAGGAATGAAGACGTTCACCCCAAAATGGATCCCCCCATTTGTCCCGTGTTCAGAAACATACCCATTGTGGCCCTAATCTACTTACAGGACACATGGCTAGGCCCATAATGGAGGAAATGCCCGCTGGATTTCAGGGCGAACTGAATAAATTCCAGGCCCCATTGCCCACTTATACAGAAAAAAAATTGACTTCCTAAAAATAATCCCTCCCCCCTCCCCCCCCCCCCCCGCCATCCCCATTTTTTTGGCATTCCCTAAATATTAGATAAAGGTAATAATATAAACTGCGTTTTATGTCCGAAGACAGGGGTAATTACGGAGGCTATCCGGGTGTCCCCCCCCCCCCTCCTCTCATGTGTTTTGGGGGGTATTTCATAACCTCAGTGGCGGGTATAGGGTGTAGAAAGTGGCACTCTGTGAGGCTCTGTAATTTTGCTGAGGTGCGGCGGTCTCACAGAGAAGGCGCTCAACAAGCTGCTCCTGGAACTGCAGGAAGGCGAGCGTTCCCGGGGCTTCTTGTAAATTACGGATTACAGGTAGCGGTCTGAATAACGCCGGGCTCACGTAGCCAGAGGCGGAATCTGATTGCGGAGGCCCGCAGCGGATCCCAGCTGTAAGCCTGGCTGTGTCCCTGCATACGGCCGCATAATGTACTGCGCATAACTGTCTATTCACACAGGCGGTCATGTGCAGTATACCGTTGTTTGTTTTTATTTCCCGCGCCGTCGCTTAGAGATGACCCGGGTACCCGCAGCCCGTACACAATGTGTTTGCATATGGGCTGCCGGTATAGAGCACAATGGGCTCTAGGTTGCGGATATCCGCAGTAAAATATAACATGCCGTGTTCTGTTTCTGCGAGTGGATTACGTAATTCCGACCCGCTAATTGGTGGAAATTGTGTAATCCAATGCATGCGATTGATCCGTGGATTACCGCTGATCAAGCGCATGCAGAACCCGTAATTCCTCTCCGGTCATGCATGACCGGCCTAATGTTAGATCGCTACTTTATCACGTGACCGGGGACCGCTCAGCGAGGCCTCCGGTCACTGCTCCAAGTACTCAGCGACCGTTGGTCGCTGGGAGCAAGGAGATTTAACATTTCCTGGGCTCCCCGGTTCCTGCGAATGTGTCCGGCATTTTGCCGGCGGGCACATGTGCAGCAGCCGGAAGGGTCCATGGAGGATAATCGCATCTGGATTCAAATGCGGAAGCCTCCGAGAAGATGTTTCATCTCCCCCCACCGATCGCATCAGTGAGGGGAGATGAAACTGCCACTTTTTAAAGAACTTTTACGTGATCGCCATTATGCATTGGATAACGACGATCACGTAACCAGTAACCGCATACCGCGGCTCCCCGTGACATCTCCAGGCTCTTGGCTACCTTTGGTAGCCAGCAGCAGGGAGATTTTAAATTTCTTGGGCAATCTTTCACTTTTGCGCATGCGTCCGCCATCATGCTGACGGGCGCATGCGCCGAAGCTGGCTAAGGTCCACGGATCAACATCCCACCAGGGAACAAATCCGGGACCTTGGGTACGTAATTTCATCCCCCCTTATGGATATGATCCGTAAGGGGAGATGAAACTAACTTTTTTAACTTTTAACTTTTTTTTTTTTTTTTACTTTATACGATCACCGTTATCTGATGGATAACGGTTTATCATATGACTGGAAACCGCATACAGCGGTCCCCAGTCATATGTCCCTGCACTCGGCTATCTGTGACAGCCGGGTGCAGGGAGATTTTGAATTTGCCGGGCTCGCCGGCTTCTGCGCATGCGCGCCACATCGGTACATCGCAGAAGCCAGCGGGGGGTCCCGACACTGGCCGGAGGACATCGGCGGACCTGAGGTGAGTATTTTCACCTTCCCTCGTGGATCCGATCCATGAGGGGAGGTGAAACTTTTCTTTTTTTACACTCTTTTTCACTTTTCCGCGATCGTCGTTATCCATTGTATAACGGCGATCGCGGAAAAGCTCCCGGCTACCTACAGGAGCCGGGAGCCAGGAGATTTTAAATTTCCCGCGCCGCCGGGCCTTCTGCGCATGCGGCTGACGTAATGCCGCCTGGCGCGCAAACGCAGAAGGACGGCTACGGCGCCCGGAGCATCAGGACACCGGGGAGCCGTGCCGCGGACGTCGGTGAGTAATTTCAGCTGCTCCGATGGATCCGATCCATCGGAGCAGCTGAATCTTTAACTTTTATTGCAGTTTTATTTACTTTTTTGCGATCGGCGCTATCCATTGCATAGCGCCGATCGCAATGCCGGTGGGGGGTCTCTGCAGCCCGGGATGACAGCTCCATGCTGTCAGCTACCTGCGAACACCGACAGCATGGAGCTGTCACGTCCACAGCCCGAGGGGCTTTATTCTCTGCAGGACACATGTTTTTACGTCCTCGGAGAATAAAGCCCACTTCGGGAGGACGTAAAAACACTATGGGCTGGTCGTTAAGGGGTTAAGAAAACCCCGAAGTGCTGATCTGACTACACATTTATGGACTTCTCATTTCTTGATCCTTAGGTCCGGATCCTTTATTGGGATCGTGCACTGAAAGCCTGAGTGTGCTTTGTTAAAGTGCTTGGGCGTGCTGCTACTCACATATCTTTCCTCTGGTCGAAGGTCTCTTCAGTCCCCACTATTAGAGTAAATGTCCGGCTGCCGTCCGACAGCTGAGCACCCTCTCCCCCCAATACCACGCGCTGGACTTCTAATGTTGCGCCGTCTTTCGACTTTCTTATCTTTGGACTTTTTAAAGCCTCCCTCACACAGTCGTTTTTGTACAGCGTTTAGCGCCGCATTTTCAGCCCTGTGCTAAACTCTGTACAACGCTCTCATTCTTTTTAATGGGGCTGCTCACACAAGCGTCAAAACGCTGCGCTTTGACAGTGATGCATGTTCTATCTTTGGCCGTTTTCAGCCCTGCATCGCCCTTTGAATTGAATGGGCAGTGTTGGCAGCTCTGCTAAAAACACGGCACAGCTTGGTGCCGTGCTTTGGGCAGCACGAAACTCAGCGCTAGCTGCACTACCAAAATAAAAAAAGTTATACTCACCTAGCTGGCGCTGCCTGGTCCCTGCGGCTGCTTTCCGAGACTACAGGCACTTGTCAGAGAATGTTTGGCTAGTGATGGGGTTTGAAGACCCCACCTCCAGCAGGAGATTGCTGATTGGCTAATCCAGCACCAATCACAGCCAGCCCTGGATGCCCCAATCACAGCCATTCAGTGAATGAATGACTTGCGGCTCAGCCAATCAGAGCAATCTCTTGCTGGAGGCGTGGTCTTGAAACCCAGTTACCAGCAAGAGATGCTCTGCAGGCACAGACAAGTGCCTGGAAGCCTGCAGGGATGGCGCCTAATAGGTGAGTATTTGATTTTTTTTCAGATTTCTGGGTTGCGTTATCAGATGTGCTGAAATCGCAGTAAACACGCTGTTAAAAAAAAACGCTTTTACTGCAAACGCCTATGTGAGAGAGGCCTAAGGGTGGTTTCACATCTGCAGCAAGGATTCCGCTTTCCTGCTCTCTACGGATCTGCGACAGAACCTACATCGCAGACTCAGATGTGAAATCGGCCAAATTTAATTATTAAGGTTCATTTTGGCCTTTATTTAAAGTAGGAGGGTGGCAAATCTTGCATATATTGGTTACGGTGTATTCACCTGGGCGAATTCCGTCCGAATGCCATATGGACAGAACTCGCACTTAAAAATAACACATTGATTTCAATGTGTTTATTTACATGAGTGCTTTTTCTGTAGTGATATTGAAAAATCCCTGCATGTACTATTTTTGGGTGATTCCTTGCAAGGAATCGCTCATTATTTCCTATTGCATCTTTAACCCCTTAATGCTGCAGGACGTACAATTGCAACCTGCAGCTCCAAGGTATGTATGAAGGGGGATTGCGGGTCGATCTCTATTCTGACTCAATAACATGGCTGTAAGCGTATCGGCTGAAGTAACTTCTCTTGTAGTTATGAACCAGTACTCACAGAAGATATATGTTGTCACACAGCATCCAACTCGACTGCAGAGGCATGTGAGAAGATTCCAGGGTTTATTCAGGTAGAAATCTTGTATAATGCACATTCAGCAGTAGGTAAAAAGAGTGATGGTTAGCCAGAGCACAGAGTAGAGACCTAAGACATAGGCTATAGACAGGAAACTCCCTAGCAGGAGGAAAGGGAGGGGTTATGCAACACAGGGGGGTACAGAGAACCAGGAGGGACAAACTAAAGAAGGCAAGCACTTACAGATACAGTACAGGTTATACATGTCAATGAATAGAGTCAGGTAGATGAGACATGACACTCCCCGTCTGAAATCTTTAGATTTCACTGAATACTGTTTTGACGTAATGTCCTTCAAAGTCCAGAAATTCTTGTTTAACCTAAAAAACAAGTAAACGAATGCAACAGCAATAATAAATGAACAAATCAACTGTTGTGGCAAAGGTAATCCACAGGTGGACTTCTTCAGTTTCTCTCGGTTGCAGTCTGCGGTGATATGCTCCCCGCCATGAGCTGTGTAGGATAATCAAGCTTCCTTAGCTGACTTCCTTCCTTGGAAGAAGAAGTACTAGTTCACTGATTGGACGGAAGAAAACTCTTACAGTGCCTCCTTTTGTCACTTTGACTTCCACTTTTCGAATTTTCCCATCGTCGTTAGGGATGACCTTGGTGACGAGACCCATGGGCCATTCGTTCCGGTGAACCTCTTTGTCTTTCAGAAGAACAAGATCACCAACCTGGAGATTGGGTTTTGGAGTCTGCCACTTCTGACGACTATGAAGGGTGTGTAGATACTCCATCTTCCAACGGTGCCAGAACACATTGGAGAGATGTTGAACTTGTTTCCACTGACGTCTGTAAATGTCACTACAGTCAAAGTTGCCTGGAGGAATAGTAGCAGTCCCAATTTTCTGGGTGAGGAGCGTGGCTGGAGTAAGAATAAATGGAGAATCAGGGTCTGAAGATACCGGGACTAGTGGTCTTGCGTTGATGATAGCAGAAACCTCAGCAAAAAGGGTGACCAATGTTTCATGAGTGAGTATCGACGACTTGTGATCCATTAACATTGAATCAAGTATTCTTCTTGTAACGCCAATCATGCGCTCCCAAGCTCCTCCCATATGAGATGAATGCGGAGGGTTAAATACCCAGGTACATCCATTGTTGAGCAAGAAGTTGCCTAGTTGTAGTTCCTTGCAGGCTCCTACGAAGTTAGTCCCACAGTCGGACCTCAGCTGTTTGACTGGTCCACGAATGGAGAAGAATCTTCTAAGAGCATTGATGAAACAGGAAGAATCCATAGACTCAATCACTTCAATATGTACTGCACGAATGCTAAGACAGGTGAACAGCACAGCCCATCTTTTGCTATTTGCGGCGCCACCACGCGTCCTTCGTGTGACTACGGACCACGGACCAAAGACATCCACACCAACGTAAGTAAAAGGGGGATCGGTACTCAACCGATCTGCTCGTAGGTTCGCCATTTGCTGTTGTTGTTGTCTTCCCCTTAGCTTGTGACACTTGACACATTTATGGAGTACGGAGGAAATGCTTCTCTTCATTCCTACGATCCATAAACCGGCTGACCTGATGGCACCTTCAGTGAACTGTCTGCCTTGGTGATGCACTTGATCATGGTGGTGTCGGATTAGCAAGGTAGCGATATAATGTCCACCTGGTATGATGATGGGGTTCTGTTCTTTATTGCATAGATCGGATTTCTCTATCCGACCACCCACTCTGAGCAATTTGTGGTGGTCAACTACTGGGTTGAGTTTATAGAGTGCGCTGCTCTTGGGCGGACTGATGCCCTTCGAGATATTGTCTATCTCTGAGTGATACACCTCTTGCTGTGTACACTGGATGATGATTTGTTGGGCAAGTTCAAATTCTGTGACTGTAGGGTGTGCTTTACACATATGCCAACCACTACACTTTGACAATGCGTTCTTTGCAAAACACTGAGCAATGTGAATTAGTCTGCCAATAGCTTGCACGAGAGATCTCCATGTCGAGAAACGTTCAAAGCGATGTGACTTCAGCTTCACCTTAGAAGTTACAGAAGTGTAAAGTGTAGAACTTAGGGCTCTGATTTCCTTGTCAGACGCAGGGTCCACCAGATCATAGATGGCATTGGTAGGTAACAAACAAGGATCTTCGTATAGAAAACTTGGAGGTGAAGACCATATGTGGTCTAGCAGATCTGATGTTGGTGCGGCTCTTGTTCCCCGGTCGGCTGGATTAAGTTCTGTAGGGATGTAATGCCACTGGTTAGGGGTGGAGAAACTTCTGATCCTTTCTACTCGGTGTCCTACATACACGTAGAATTGTTTTGTTTGGTTGTGTATATAACCGAGAACAACCTTACTGTCTGTATAAAAGGTGAATGAATCAAATGCGACGTCCATTTCATCCCTTATCACTTCGGCGATCTCTACTGCTAGCACGGCTGCACAGAGTTCAAGTCTTGGTATGGAATGCGCAGGTTTTGGGGTTAGTTTGGCCTTACCTAGTACGAATCCACAGTGTAGCTCATTGTTGGCTCCTGAGATCTCCAGATAGGCCACTGCGGCTATGGCTTCCATTGATGCATCAGAGAAGATGTGTATTTCCCTTTTGACAGCAGCTGAAAGAGAACTGGGAGCATAACAACGCGGTACTTGGAGTTGTTCTAATACTTTCAAGGACCTTTTCCATTTTTCCCACCTTTGTTGTTTCTCAACAGGTAAGGGAGCATCCCAATCCATATTCTCAGTAGTAAGCTGTCTCAGAAGTATCTTGCCCTGAATAGTGATGGGGGCTATGAATCCGAGAGGATCATAAAAACTGTTCACGACCGATAAAACTCCACGCTTGGTGAAAGGTTTGTTGCAAGCTAATACTTGAAATATAAATGTATCTTGTTCGATATTCCAGAGCAATCCTAGGCTGCGTTGTATAGGAAGAACCTCAGAGCTGAGGTCCAGGTCCCGCAAGTTGATTGCATGATCGTCAGATGGAAAGGCCTTCATTACTTCCTTGCTGTTGGAGGTAATCTTGTGAAGCCTAAGGTTTGCGGCAGACAGCATTTCCTTGGTTCTGGTGAGGAGATCAATCACCTCTGCGCTTGTGGGTAAGGATTTAAGTCTGTCGTCTACGTAGAAGTTCTTCTCGACGAATTGCCGAGCATCCGATCCGTGCTCCTTCTCACCTTCTTGGGCTGTCCTCCTCAGTCCATAGATTGCTACAGCAGGTGATGGACTGTTGCCAAAGACATGTACCTTCATCCGGTAATCTATGACCTCTTTGCTGACATCATTGTCCTTGTGCCATAGGAACCTGAGATAGTTTCTGTCATCTTCCTTAACGATGAAGCAATGGAACATCTGCTGGATGTCAGCCATAACCGCAACGGGTTCTTGTCTGAAGCGAATTAGAACGCCCATGAGGCTGTTGTTTAGGTTAGGGCCTGTGAGGAGAAGGTTGTTGAGAGAGACACCTTCATGCTGAGCACTGGAATCAAACACAACTCTGATTTGTTCAGGCTTGCGGGGGTGATACACGCCAAAGGACGGAAGGTACCAGCATTCTTCTCCTTCCCTTACCGGTGGCGCAGGTTCTGCATGGTCTCTATCGAATACCTTCGGCATGAAGTCTACTAAATGTTTTTTCATTACTGGTTTTCTCTCAAGAGTGCGTTTCAGAGAGGAGAATCTAGTGGTAGCTTGCTGCCTATTGTTAGGTAGCTTTACTCTTGGAGAACGGAAGGGTAAGGGAGCTACCCAGCTATTGGAGTCATCTTGGGTGAATTCCCTTTCCATGACCTTGAGAAATTCAATGTCTTCTCTAGCAGGTGCCAACTTGTTATCGTCACTTGTTGTATTGAACACTGTTGATCCAAGACTGTCATCCCAGAGGAAAGTGTTTGTACTGTCTTGTTGGTCGTGGTGCCACTTACTGTTAGTCAGTTTCTCCTTCACCCGATAATGGTGTGGGCATGGATGAAAATAAGTACCGCGACCATTTGGCAAGATGTGTGTTTTAAATGAGGAAATCTTGGTTGGCTTTTTCATCTTGTCTATACAGACATTGCCTATGATGACCCATCCTAAGTCAAGGCGCTGGGCAAATGGTGCATCATGAGGTCCATTAATTTGCTGACGTATTTTGTGCACCCTAAGAATGTCTCTACCCAGCAGAAGTAGGATCTCTGCGCTCTTGTCAAGGGCTGGTATTTCGTTAGCTATAGCCCTTAGGTGGGGATGATGGAAAGCGGCCTCTGGTGTAGGGATCTCTCCCCTATTGGATGGTATCTGATTACATTCAACAAGTGTGGGCAAGGGTATCTCAAGGTTGCCCTTAAGAGAGGCTACTACAAGTCCGCTGGCTCTTCTCCCCGAGACCTCTGTCACTCCACTACATGTACCCAAGGTGTATGGGTAAACATCTCCCTTTATGTTAAACAAATCAAAGAGTTCTGACCTTGCAAGTGATCGGTTGCTCTGGTCATCGAGGATGGTGTACACCTTCATAGTCCTTTCTGGTTGACCCTGGGGGTACACATCGACTAGGCATATCCTTGCACAGGACTGGTCACAAATGCCTTCTCCACAGACTTCTGTGCATGAAGAAGATACAGCGGTAGGACTTTCTGCTTGATCTGTGTTCTCCCCGCCGTACGTTGGTGGGGTAGGGAAACTTGTAGCTGGTGCGGTTCTAGGTTGAGATGGGTGAAGAGCTTGTACATGATCTTCACGACCACACTCAATGCATTTGATGGCATTTTTACAGTCTTTAGCGATGTGTTCAGTAGAAGCGCAACATCTGAAA
>NW_027102522.1:0-46821 GCF_035609145.1 Eleutherodactylus coqui | reverse complement strand
TGGCTTATGAAGTGGAAAGCCACTTGAACATGTGACATGTTTTGCGGACTGGCCCTTTAAGAGGCAGACCCTAGAAGTGGACAAACCCTTGAAGAGGTGACAAATTTAGGGAATTATGTCCTTTAAGAGGTTGACCAGGGTTGTGTACAAACCCTCGAAACAACAGCATTTTAAGTGTACTGGCCCTTTAAGAGGTGGACCCGGGAAGCTTACGGACCTTTAAAATTGGCAATACTTTAAGGTGACTGGCCTATGAAGAGGATGACCATGGAAGTGGACAGTCCTTAAAGATGCATTATTGTGTGTGGGTGGCCTTCTAAGAGACAACCCTGGGAATGGACAGACCTTTGGAAATGTCAATGTGGCTTATGAAGTGGAAAGCCACTTGAACATGTGACATGTTTTGCGGACTGGCCCTTTAAGAGGCAGACCCTAGAAGTGGACAAACCCTTGAAGAGGTGACAAATTTAGGGAATTATGTCCTTTAAGAGGTTGACCAGGGTTGTGTACAAACCCTCGAAACAACAGCATTTTAAGTGTACTGGCCCTTTAAGAGGTGGACCCGGGAAGCTTACGGACCTTTAAAATTGGCAATACTTTAAGGTGACTGGCCTATGAAGAGGATGACCATGGAAGTGGACAGTCCTTAAAGATGCATTATTGTGTGTGGGTGGCCTTCTAAGAGACAACCCTGGGAATGGACAGACCTTTGGAAATGTCAATGTGGCTTATGAAGTGGAAAGCCACTTGAACATGTGACATGTTTTGCGGACTGGCCCTTTAAGAGGCAGACCCTAGAAGTGGACAAACCCTTGAAGAGGTGACAAATTTAGGGAATTATGTCCTTTAAGAGGTTGACCAGGGTTGTGTACAAACCCTCGAAACAACAGCATTTTAAGTGTACTGGCCCTTTAAGAGGTGGACCCGGGAAGCTTACGGACCTTTAAAATTGGCAATACTTTAAGGTGACTGGCCTATGAAGAGGATGACCATGGAAGTGGACAGTCCTTAAAGATGCATTATTGTGTGTGGGTGGCCTTCTAAGAGACAACCCTGGGAATGGACAGACCTTTGGAAATGTCAATGTGGCTTATGAAGTGGAAAGCCACTTGAACATGTGACATGTTTTGCGGACTGGCCCTTTAAGAGGCAGACCCTAGAAGTGGACAAACCCTTGAAGAGGTGACAAATTTAGGGAATTATGTCCTTTAAGAGGTTGACCAGGGTTGTGTACAAACCCTCGAAACAACAGCATTTTAAGTGTACTGGCCCTTTAAGAGGTGGACCCGGGAAGCTTACGGACCTTTAAAATTGGCAATACTTTAAGGTGACTGGCCTATGAAGAGGATGACCATGGAAGTGGACAGTCCTTAAAGATGCATTATTGTGTGTGGGTGGCCTTCTAAGAGACAACCCTGGGAATGGACAGACCTTTGGAAATGTCAATGTGGCTTATGAAGTGGAAAGCCACTTGAACATGTGACATGTTTTGCGGACTGGCCCTTTAAGAGGCAGACCCTAGAAGTGGACAAACCCTTGAAGAGGTGACAAATTTAGGGAATTATGTCCTTTAAGAGGTTGACCAGGGTTGTGTACAAACCCTCGAAACAACAGCATTTTAAGTGTACTGGCCCTTTAAGAGGTGGACCCGGGAAGCTTACGGACCTTTAAAATTGGCAATACTTTAAGGTGACTGGCCTATGAAGAGGATGACCATGGAAGTGGACAGTCCTTAAAGATGCATTATTGTGTGTGGGTGGCCTTCTAAGAGACAACCCTGGGAATGGACAGACCTTTGGAAATGTCAATGTGGCTTATGAAGTGGAAAGCCACTTGAACATGTGACATGTTTTGCGGACTGGCCCTTTAAGAGGCAGACCCTAGAAGTGGACAAACCCTTGAAGAGGTGACAAATTTAGGGAATTATGTCCTTTAAGAGGTTGACCAGGGTTGTGTACAAACCCTCGAAACAACAGCATTTTAAGTGTACTGGCCCTTTAAGAGGTGGACCTGGAAGCTTACGGACCTTTAAAATTGGCAATACTTTAAGGTGACTGGCCTATGAAGAGGATGACCATGGAAGTGGACAGTCCTTAAAGATGCATTATTGTGTGTGGGTGGCCTTCTAAGAGACAACCCTGGGAATGGACAGACCTTTGGAAATGTCAATGTGGCTTATGAAGTGGAAAGCCACTTGAACATGAGACATGTTTTGCGGACTGGCCCTTTAAGAGGCAGACCCTAGAAGTGGACAAACCCTTGAAGAGGTGACAAATTTAGGGAATTATGTCCTTTAAGAGGTTGACCAGGGTTGTGTACAAACCCTCGAAACAACAGCATTTTAAGTGTACTGGCCCTTTAAGAGGTGGACCTGGGAAGCTTACGGACCTTTAAAATTGGCAATACTTTAAGGTGACTGGCCTATGAAGAGGATGACCATGGAAGTGGACAGTCCTTAAAGATGCATTATTGTGTGTGGGTGGCCTTCTAAGAGACAACCCTGGGAATGGACAGACCTTTGGAAATGTCAATGTGGCTTATGAAGTGGAAAGCCACTTGAACATGTGACATGTTTTGCGGACTGGCCCTTTAAGAGGCAGACCCTAGAAGTGGACAAACCCTTGAAGAGGTGACAAATTTAGGGAATTATGTCCTTTAAGAGGTTGACCAGGGTTGTGTACAAACCCTCGAAACAACAGCATTTTAAGTGTACTGGCCCTTTAAGAGGTGGACCCGGGAAGCTTACGGACCTTTAAAATTGGCAATACTTTAAGGTGACTGGCCTATGAAGAGGATGACCATGGAAGTGGACAGTCCTTAAAGATGCATTATTGTGTGTGGGTGGCCTTCTAAGAGACAACCCTGGAATGGACAGACCTTTGGAAATGTCAATGTGGCTTATGAAGTGGAAAGCCACTTGAACATGTGACATGTTTTGCGGACTGGCCCTTTAAGAGGCAGACCCTAGAAGTGGACAAACCCTTGAAGAGGTGACAAATTTAGGTAGAGGTTGACCAGGGTTGGTGTACAAACCCTCGAAACAACAGCATTTTAAGTGTACTGGCCCTTTAAGAGGTGGACCCGGGGAAGCTTACGGACCTTTAAAATTGGCAATACTCTTTAAGGTGACTGCCCTATGAATAGGATGACCATGGAAGTGGACAGTCCTTAAAGATGCATTATTGTGTGTGGGGTGGCCTCTAAGAGACAACCCTGGGGAATGGACAGACCTTTGGAATATGTCAATGTGGCTTCTTGAAGTGGAAAGCCACTTGAACATGTGACATGTTTTCGCGACTGGCCCTTTAGAGGCAGACCCTAGAAGTGGACAAACCTTGAAGAGGTGACAAAATTTAGGGAATTATGTCCTTTAAGAGGTTGACCAGGGTTGTGTACAAACCCTCGAAACAACAGCATTTTAAGTGTACTGGCCCTTTAAGAGGTGGACCTGGAAGCTTACGGACCTTTAAAATTGGCAATACTTTAGGTGACTGGCCTATGAAGAGGATGACCATGGAAGTGGACAGTCCTTAAAGATGCATTATTGTGTGTGGGTGGCCTTCTAAGAGACAACCCTGGGAATGGACAGACCTTTGGAAATGTCAATGTGGCTTATGAAGTGGAAAGGCCACTTGAACATGTGACGATGTTTTGCGGACTGGCCCTTTAAGAGGCAGACCCTAGAAGTGGACAAACCCTGAAGAGGTGACAAATTTAGGGAATTATGTCCTTTAAGAGGTTGACCAGGGTTGTGTACAAACCCTCGAAACAACAGCATTTTAAGTGTACTGGCCCTTTAAGAGGTGGACCCGGGAAGCTTACGGAACCTTTAAAATTGGCAATACTTTAAGGTGACTGCCTATGAAGAGGATGACCATGGAAGTGGACAGTCCTTAAAGATGCATTATTGTGTGTGGGTGGCCTTCTAAGAGACAACCCTGGGAATGGACAGACCTTTGGAAATGATCAATGTGGCTTATGAAGTGGAAAGCCACTTGAACATGTGACATGTTTTGCGGACTGGCCCTTTAAGAGCGCAGACCCTAGAAGTGGACAAACCCTTGAAGAGGTGACAAATTTAGGGAATTATGTCCTTTAAGAGGTTGACCAGGGTTGTGTACAAACCCTCGAAACAACAGCATTTTTAAGTGTACTGGCCCTTTAAGGAGGTGGACCCGGGGGAAAGCATACGGACCTTTAAATTGGCAATACTTTAAGGTGACTGGCCTATGAAGAGGATGACCATGGAAGTGGACAGTCCTTAAAGATGCATTATTGTGTGTGGGTGGCCTTCTAAGAGACAACCCTGGGAATGGACAGACCTTTGGAAATGTCAATGTGGCTTATGAAGTGGAAAGCCACTTGAACATGTGACATGTTTTGCGGACCTGGCCCTTTAAGAGGCAGACCCTAGAAGTGGACAAACCCTTGAAGAGGTTGACAAATTTAGGGAATTATGTCCCTTTAAGAGGTTGACCAGGGGTTGTGTACAAACCCTCGAAACAACAGCATTTTAAGTGTACTGGCCCTTTAAGAGGTGGACCCGGAAGCTTACGGACCTTTAAAATTGGCAATACTTTAAGGTGACTGGCCTATGAAGAGGATGACCATGGAAGTGGACAGTCCTTAAGATGATTATTGTGTGTGGGTGGCCTTCTAAGAGTGACAACCCTGGGAATGGACAGACCTTTGGAAATGTCAATGTGGCTTATGAAGTGGAAAGCCACTTGAACATGAGACATGTTTTGCGGACTGGCCCTTTAAGAGGCAGACCCTAGAAGTGGACAAACCTTGAAGAGGTGACAAATTTAGGGAATTATGTCCTTTAAGAGGTTGACCAGGGTTGTGTACAAACCCTCGAAACAACAGCATTTTAAGTGTACTGGCCCTTTAAGAGGTGGACCTGGAAGCTTACGGACCTTTAAAATTGGCAATACTTTAAGGTGACTGGCCTATGAAGAGGATGACCATGGAAGTGGACAGTCCTTAAAGATGCATTATTGTGTGTGGGTGGCCTTCTAAGAGACAACCCTGGGAATGGACAGACCTTTGGAAATGTCAATGTGGCTTATGAAGTGGAAAGCCACTTGAACATGTGACATGTTTTGCGGACTGGCCCTTTAAGAGGCAGACCCTAGAAGTGGACAAACCCTTGAAGAGGTGACAAATTTAGGGAATTATGTCCTTTAAGAGGTTGACCAGGGTTGTGTACAAACCCTCGAAACAACAGCATTTTAAGTGTACTGGCCCTTTAAGAGGTGGACCTCGGGAAGCTTACGGACCTTTAAAATTGGCAATACTTCTAAGGTGACTGGCCTATGAAGAGGATGACCATGGAAGTGGACAGTCCTTAAAGATGCATTATTGTGTGTGGGTGGCCTTCTAAGAGACAACCCTGGGAATGGACAGACCTTTGGAAATGTCAATGTGGCTTATGAAGTGGAAAGCCACTTGAACATGTGACATGTTTGCGGACTGGCCCTTTAAGAGGCAGACCCTAGAAGTGGACAACCCTTGAAGAGGTGACAAATTTAGGGAATTATGTCCTTTAAGAGGTTGACCAGGGTTGTGTACAAACCCTCGAAACAACAGCATTTTAAGTGTACTGGCCCTTTAAGAGGTGGACCCGGGAAGCTTACGGACCTTTAAAATTGGCAATACTTTAAGGTGACTGGCCTATGAAGAGGATGACCATGGAAGTGGACAGTCCTTAAAGATGCATTATTGTGTGTGGGTGGCCTTCTAAGAGACAACCCTGGGAATGGACAGACCTTTGGAAATGTCAATGTGGCTTATGAAGTGGAAAGCCACTTGAACATGTGACATGTTTTGCGGACTGGCCCTTTAAGAGGCAGACCCTAGAAGTGGACAAACCCTTGAAGAGGTGACAAATTTAGGGAATTATGTCCTTTAAGAGGTTGACCAGGGTTGTGTACAAACCCTCGAAACAACAGCATTTTAAGTGTACTGGCCCTTTAAGAGGTGGACCTGGGAAGCTTACGGACCTTTAAAATTGGCAATACTTTAAGGTGACTGGCCTATGAAGAGGATGACCATGGAAGTGGACAGTCCTTAAAGATGCATTATTGTGTGTGGGTGGCCTTCTAAGAGACAACCCTGGGAATGGACAGACCTTTGGAAATGTCAATGTGGCTTATGAAGTGGAAAGCCACTTGAACATGAGACATGTTTTGCGGACTGGCCTTTAAGAGGCAGACCCTAGAAGTGGACAAACCCTTGAAGAGGTGACAAATTTAGGGAATTATGTCCTTTAAGAGGTTGACCAGGGTTGTGTACAAACCCTCGAAACAACAGCATTTTAAGTGTACTGGCCCTTTAAGAGGTGGACCCTGGGAAGCTTACGGACCTTTAAAATTGGCAATACTTTAAGGTGACTGGCCTATGAAGAGGATGACCATGGAAGTGGACAGTCCTTAAAGATGCATTATTGTGTGTGGGTGGCCTTCTAAGAGACAACCCTGGGAATGGACAGACCTTTGGAAATGTCAATGTGGCTTATGAAGTGGAAAGCCACTTGAACATGTGACATGTTTGCGGACTGGCCCTTTAAGAGGCAGACCCTAGAAGTGGACAAACCCTTGAAGAGGTGACAAATTTAGGGAATTATGTCCTTTAAGAGGTTGACCAGGGTTGTGTACAAACCCTCGAAACAACAGCATTTTAAGTGTACTGGCCCTTTAAGAGGTGGACCCGGGAAGCTTACGGACCTTTAAAATTGGCAATACTTTAAGGTGACTGGCCTATGAAGAGGATGACCATGGAAGTGGACAGTCCTTAAAGATGCATTATTGTGTGTGGGTGGCCTTCTAAGAGACAACCCTGGGAATGGACAGACCTTTGGAAATGTCAATGTGGCTTATGAAGTGGAAAGCCACTTGAACATGTGACATGTTTTGCGGACTGGCCCTTTAAGAGGCAGACCCTAGAAGTGGACAAACCCTTGAAGAGGTGACAAATTTAGGGAATTATGTCCTTTAAGAGGTTGACCAGGGTTGTGTACAAACCCTCGAAACAACAGCATTTTAAGTGTACTGGCCCTTTAAGAGGTGGACCTGGAAGCTTACGGACCTTTAAAATTGGCAATACTTTAAGGTGACTGGCCTATGAAGAGGATGACCATGGAAGTGGACAGTCCTTAAAGATGCATTATTGTGTGTGGGTGGCCTTCTAAGAGACAACCCTGGAATGGACAGACCTTTGGAAATGTCAATGTGGCTTATGAAGTGGAAAGCCACTTGAACATGAGACATGTTTTGCGGACTGGCCCTTTAAGAGGCAGACCCTAGAAGTGGACAAACCCTTGAAGAGGTGACAAATTTAGGGAATTATGTCCTTTAAGAGGTTGACCAGGGTTGTGTACAAACCCTCGAAACAACAGCATTTAAGTGTACTGGCCCTTTAAGAGGTGGACCTGGGAAGCTTACGGACCTTTAAAATTGGCAATACTTTAGGTGACTGGCCTATGAAGAGGATGACCATGGAAGTGGACAGTCCTTAAAGATGCATTATTGTGTGTGGGTGGCCTTCTAAGAGACAACCCTGGGAATGGACAGACCTTTGGAAATGTCAATGTGGCTTATGAAGTGGGAAAGCCACTTGAACATGTGACATGTTTTGCGGACTGGCCCTTTAAGAGGCAGACCCTAGAAGTGGACAAACCCTTGAAGAGGTGACAAATTTAGGAATTATGTCCTTTAAGAGGTTGACCAGGGTTTGTGTACAAACCCTCGAAACAACAGCATTTTAAGTGTACTGGCCCTTTAAGAGGTGGACCCGGGAAGCTTACGGACCTTTAAAATTGGCAATACTTTAAGGTGACTGGCCTATGAATAGGATGACCATTGAAGTGGACAGTCCTTAAAGATGCATTATTGTGTGTGGGTGGCCTTCTAAGAGACAACCCTGGGAATGGACAGACCTTTGGAAATGTCAATGTGGCTTATGAAGTGGAAAGCCACTTGAACATGTGACATGTTTTGCGGACTGGCCCTTTAAGAGGCAGACCCTAGAAGTGGACAAACCCTTGAAGAGGTGACAAATTTAGGGAATTATGTCCTTTAAGAGGTTGACCGGGTTGTGTACAAACCCTCGAAACAACAGCATTTTAAGTGTACTGGCCCTTTAAGAGGTGGGACCGGGAAGCTTACGGACCTTTAAAATTGGCAATACTTTAAGTGACTGGCCTATGAATAGGATGACCATGGAAGTGGACAGTCCTTAAAGATGCATTATTGTGTGTGGGTGGCCTTCTAAGAGACAACCCTGGGAATGGACAGACCTTTGGAAATGTCAATGTGGCTTATGAAGTGGAAAGCCACTTGAACATGTGACATGTTTTGCGGACTGGCCCTTTAAGAGGCAGACCCTAGAAGTGGACAAACCCTTGAAGAGGTGACAAATTTAGGGAATTATGTCCTTTAAGAGGTTGACCAGGGTTGTGTACAAACCCTCGAAACAACAGCATTTTAAGTGTACTGGCCCTTTAAGAGGTGGACCTGGGAAGCTTACGGACCTTTAAAATTGGCAATACTTTAAGGTGACTGGCCTATGAAGAGGATGACCATGGAAGTGGACAGTCCTTAAAGATGCATTATTGTGTGTGGTGGCCTTCTAAGAGACAACCCTGGGAATGGACAGACCTTTGGAAATGTCAATGTGGCTTATGAAGTGGAAAGCCACTTGAACATGTGACATGTTTTGCGGACTGGCCCTTTAAGAGGCAGACCCTAGAAGTGGACAAACCCTTGAAGAGGTGACAAATTTAGGGAATTATGTCCTTTAAGAGGTTGACCAGGGTTGTGTACAAACCCTCGAAACAACAGCATTTTAAGTGTACTGGCCCTTTAAGAGGTGGACCCGGGAAGCTTACGGACCTTTAAAATTGGCAATACTTTAAGGTGACTGGCCTATGAAGAGGATGACCATGGAAGTGGACAGTCCTTAAAGATGCATTATTGTGTGTGGGTGGCCTTCTAAGAGACAACCCTGGGAATGGACAGACCTTTGGAAATGTCAATGTGGCTTATGAAGTGGAAAGCCACTTGAACATGTGACATGTTTTGCGGACTGGCCCTTTAAGAGGCAGACCCTAGAAGTGGACAAACCCTTGAAGAGGTGACAAATTTAGGGAATTATGTCCTTTAAGAGGTTGACCAGGGTTGTGTACAAACCCTCGAAACAACAGCATTTTAAGTGTACTGGCCCTTTAAGAGGTGGACCTGGAAGCTTACGGACCTTTAAAATTGGCAATACTTTAAGGTGACTGGCCTATGAAGAGGATGACCATGGAAGTGGACAGTCCTTAAAGATGCATTATTGTGTGTGGGTGGCCTTCTAAGAGACAACCCTGGGAATGGACAGACCTTTGGAAATGTCAATGTGGCTTATGAAGTGGAAAGCCACTTGAACATGAGACATGTTTTGCGGACTGGCCCTTTAAGAGGCAGACCCTAGAAGTGGACAAACCCTTGAAGAGGTGACAAATTTAGGGAATTATGTCCTTTAAGAGGTTGACCAGGGTTGTGTACAAACCCTCGAAACAACAGCATTTTAAGTGTACTGGCCCTTTAAGAGGTGGACCTGGGAAGCTTACGGACCTTTAAAATTGGCAATACTTTAAGGTGACTGGCCTATGAAGAGGATGACCATGGAAGTGGACAGTCCTTAAAGATGCATTATTGTGTGTGGGTGGCCTTCTAAGAGACAACCCTGGGAATGGACAGACCTTTGGAAATGTCAATGTGGCTTATGAAGTGGAAAGCCACTTGAACATGTGACATGTTTTGCGGACTGGCCCTTTAAGAGGCAGACCCTAGAAGTGGACAAACCCTTGAAGAGGTGACAAATTTAGGGAATTATGTCCTTTAAGAGGTTGACCAGGGTTGTGTACAAACCCTCGAAACAACAGCATTTTAAGTGTACTGGCCCTTTAAGAGGTGGACCCGGGAAGCTTACGGACCTTTAAAATTGGCAATACTTTAAGGTGACTGGCCTATGAATAGGATGACCATGGAAGTGGACAGTCCTTAAAGATGCATTATTGTGTGTGGGTGGCCTTCTAAGAGACAACCCTGGGAATGGACAGACCTTTGGAAATGTCAATGTGGCTTATGAAGTGGAAAGCCACTTGAACATGTGACATGTTTTGCGGACTGGCCCTTTAAGAGGCAGACCCTAGAAGTGGACAAACCCTTGAAGAGGTGACAAATTTAGGGAATTATGTCCTTTAAGAGGTTGACCAGGGTTGTGTACAAACCCTCGAAACAACAGCATTTTAAGTGTACTGGCCCTTTAAGAGGTGGACCCGGGAAGCTTACGGACCTTTAAAATTGGCAATACTTTAAGGTGACTGGCCTATGAAGAGGATGACCATGGAAGTGGACAGTCCTTAAAGATGCATTATTGTGTGTGGGTGGCCTTCTAAGAGACAACCCTGGGAATGGACAGACCTTTGGAAATGTCAATGTGGCTTATGAAGTGGAAAGCCACTTGAACATGTGACATGTTTTGCGGACTGGCCCTTTAAGAGGCAGACCCTAGAAGTGGACAAACCCTTGAAGAGGTGACAAATTTAGGGAATTATGTCCTTTAAGAGGTTGACCAGGGTTGTGTACAAACCCTCGAAACAACAGCATTTTAAGTGTACTGGCCCTTTAAGAGGTGGACCTGGGAAGCTTAGGGACCTTTAAAATTGGCAATACTTTAAGGTGACTGGCCTATGAAGAGGATGACCATGGAAGTGGACAGTCCTTAAAGATGCATTATTGTGTGTGGGTGGCCTTCTAAGAGACAACCCTGGGAATGGACAGACCTTTGGAAATGTCAATGTGGCTTATGAAGTGGAAAGCCACTTGAACATGTGACATGTTTTGATGACTGGCCCTTTAAGAGGCAGACCCTAGATGTGGACAAACCCTTGAAGAGGTGACAAATTTAGGGAATTATGTCCTTTAAGAGGTTGACCAGGGTTGTGTACAAACCCTCGAAACAACAGCATTTTAAGTGTACTGGCCCTTTAAGAGGTGGACCTGGGAAGCTTACGGACCTTTAAAATTGGCAACACTTTAAGGTGACTGGCCTATGAAGAGGATGACCATGGAAGTGGACAGTCCTTAAAGATGCATTATTGTGTGTGGGTGGCCTTCTAAGAGACAACCCTGGGAATGGACAGACCTTTGGAAATGTCAATGTGGCTTATGAAGTGGAAATCCACTTGAACATGTGACATGTTTTGATGACTGGCCCTTTAAGAGGCAGACCCTAGATGTGGACAAACCCTTGAAGAGGTGACAAATTTAGGGAATTATGTCCTTTAAGAGGTTGACCAGGGTTGTGTACAAACCCTCGAAACAACAGCATTTTAAGTGTACTGGCCCTTTAAGAGGTGGACCTGGGAAGCTTACGGACCTTTAAAATTGGCAATACTTTAAGGTGACTGGCCTATGAAGAGGATGACCATGGAAGTGGACAGTCCTTAAAGATGCATTATTGTGTGTGGGTGGCCTTCTAAGAGACAACCCTGGGAATGGACAGACCTTTGGAAATGTCAATGTGGCTTATGAAGTGGAAAGCCACTTGAACATGTGACATGTTTTGCAGACTGGCCCTTTAAGAGGCAGACCCTAGAAGTGGACAAACCCTTGAAGAGGTGGCAAATTTAGGGAATTATGTCCTTTAAGAGGTTGACCAGGGTTGTGTACAAACCCTCGAAACAACAGCATTTTAAGTGTACTGGCCCTTTAAGAGGTGGACCTGGGAAGCTTACGGACCTTTAAAATTGGCAATACTTTAAGGTGACTGGCCTATGAAGAGGATGACCATGGAAGTGGACAGTCCTTAAAGATGCATTATTGTGTGTGGGTGGCCTTCTAAGAGACAACCCTGGGAATGGACAGACCTTTGGAAATGTCAATGTGGCTTATGAAGTGGAAATCCACTTGAACATGTGACATGTTTTGATGACTGGCCCTTTAAGAGGCAGACCCTAGATGTGGACAAACCCTTGAAGAGGTGACAAATTTAGGGAATTATGTCCTTTAAGAGGTTGACCAGGGTTGTGTACAAACCCTCGAAACAACAGCATTTTAAGTGTACTGGCCCTTTAAGAGGTGGACCTGGGAAGCTTACGGACCTTTAAAATTGGCAACACTTTAAGGTGACTGGCCTATGAAGAGGATGACCATGGAAGTGGACAGTCCTTAAAGATGCATTATTGTGTGTGGGTGGCCTTCTAAGAGACAACCCTGGGAATGGACAGACCTTTGGAAATGTCAATGTGGCTTATGAAGTGGAAAGCCACTTGAACATGTGACATGTTTTGCAGACTGGCCCTTTAAGAGGCAGACCCTAGAAGTGGACAAACCCTTGAAGAGGTGGCAAATTTAGGGAATTATGTCCTTTAAGAGGTTGACCAGGGTTGTGTACAAACCCTCGAAACAACAGCATTTTAAGTGTACTGGCCCTTTAAGAGGTGGACCCGGGAAGCTTACGGACCTTTAAAATTGGCAATACTTTAAGGTGACTGGCCTATGAAGAGGATGACCATGGAAGTGGACAGTCCTTAAAGATGCATTATTGTGTGTGGGTGGCCTTCTAAGAGACAACCCTGGGAATGGACAGACCTTTGGAAATGTCAATGTGGCTTATGAAGTGGAAAGCCACTTGAACATGTGACATGTTTTGCGGACTGGCCCTTTAAGAGGCAGACCCTAGAAGTGGACAAACCCTTGAAGAGGTGACAAATTTAGGGAATTATGTCCTTTAAGAGGTTGACCAGGGTTGTGTACAAACCCTCGAAACAACAGCATTTTAAGTGTACTGGCCCTTTAAGAGGTGGACCTGGGAAGCTTACGGACCTTTAAAATTGGCAATACTTTAAGGTGACTGGCCTATGAAGAGGATGACCATGGAAGTGGACAGTCCTTAAAGATGCATTATTGTGTGTGGGTGGCCTTCTAAGAGACAACCCTGGGAATGGACAGACCTTTGGAAATGTCAATGTGGCTTATGAAGTGGAAAGCCACTTGAACATGTGACATGTTTTGCGGACTGGCCCTTTAAGGGGCAGACCCTAGAAGTGGACAAACCCTTGAAGAGGTGACAAATTTAGGGAATTATGTCCTTTAAGAGGTTGACCAGGGTTGTGTACAAACCCTCGAAACAACAGCATTTTAAGTGTACTGGCCCTTTAAGAGGTGGACCTGGGAAGCTTACGGACCTTTAAAATTGGCAATACTTTAAGGTGACTGGCCTATGAAGAGGATGACCATGGAAGTGGACAGTCCTTAAAGATGCATTATTGTGTGTGGGTGGCCTTCTAAGAGACAACCCTGGGAATGGACAGACCTTTGGAAATGTCAATGTGGCTTATGAAGTGGAAAGCCACTTGAACATGTGACATGTTTTGCGGACTGGCCCTTTAAGAGGCAGACCCTAGAAGTGGACAAACCCTTGAAGAGGTGACAAATTTAGGGAATTATGTCCTTTAAGAGGTTGACCAGGGTTGTGTACAAACCCTCGAAACAACAGCATTTTAAGTGTACTGGCCCTTTAAGAGGTGGACCTGGGAAGCTTACGGACCTTTAAAATTGGCAATACTTTAAGGTGACTGGCCTATGAAGAGGATGACCATGGAAGTGGACAGTCCTTAAAGATGCATTATTGTGTGTGGGTGGCCTTCTAAGAGACAACCCTGGGAATGGACAGACCTTTGGAAATGTCAATGTGGCTTATGAAGTGGAAAGCCACTTGAACATGTGACATGTTTTGCGGACTGGCCCTTTAAGAGGCAGACCCTAGAAGTGGACAAACCCTTGAAGAGGTGACAAATTTAGGGAATTATGTCCTTTAAGAGGTTGACCAGGGTTGTGTACAAACCCTCGAAACAACAGCATTTTAAGTGTACTGGCCCTTTAAGAGGTGGACCTGGGAAGCTTACGGACCTTTAAAATTGGCAATACTTTAAGGTGACTGGCCTATGAAGAGGATGACCATGGAAGTGGACAGTCCTTAAAGATGCATTATTGTGTGTGGGTGGCCTTCTAAGAGACAACCCTGGGAATGGACAGACCTTTTGGAAATGTCAATGTGGCTTATGAAGTGGAAAGCCACTTGAACATGTGACATGTTTTGCGGACTGGCCCTTTAAGAGGCAGACCCTAGAAGTGGACAAACCCTTGAAGAGGTGACAAATTTAGGGAATTATGTCCTTTAAGAGGTTGACCAGGGTTGTGTACAAACCCTCGAAACAACAGCATTTTAAGTGTACTGGCCCTTTAAGAGGTGGACCTGGGAAGCTTACGGACCTTTAAAATTGGCAATACTTTAAGGTGACTGGCCTATGAAGAGGATGACCATGGAAGTGGACAGTCCTTAAAGATGCATTATTGTGTGTGGGTGGCCTTCTAAGAGACAACCCTGGGAATGGACAGACCTTTGGAAATGTCAATGTGGCTTATGAAGTGGAAAGCCACTTGAACATGTGACATGTTTTGCAGACTGGCCCTTTAAGAGGCAGACCCTAGAAGTGGACAAACCCTTGAAGAGGTGGCAAATTTAGGGAATTATGTCCTTTAAGAGGTTGACCAGGGTTGTGTACAAACCCTCGAAACAACAGCATTTTAAGTGTACTGGCCCTTTAAGAGGTGGACCTGGGAAGCTTACGGACCTTTAAAATTGGCAATACTTTAAGGTGACTGGCCTATGAAGAGGATGACCATGGAAGTGGACAGTCCTTAAAGATGCATTATTGTGTGTGGGTGGCCTTCTAAGAGACAACCCTGGGAATGGACAGACCTTTGGAAATGTCAATGTGGCTTATGAAGTGGAAAGCCACTTGAACATGTGACATGTTTTGCGGACTGGCCCTTTAAGAGGCAGACCCTAGAAGTGGACAAACCCTTGAAGAGGTGACAAATTTAGGGAATTATGTCCTTTAAGAGGTTGACCAGGGTTGTGTACAAACCCTCGAAACAACAGCATTTTAAGTGTACTGGCCCTTTAAGAGGTGGACCCGGGAAGCTTACGGACCTTTAAAATTGGCAATACTTTACGGTGACTGGCCTATGAAGAGGATGACCATGGAAGTGGACAGTCCTTAAAGATGCATTATTGTGTGTGGGTGGCCTTCTAAGAGACAACCCTGGGAATGGACAGACCTTTGGAAATGTCAATGTGGCTTATGAAGTGGAAAGCCACTTGAACATGTGACATGTTTTGCGGACTGGCCCTTTAAGAGGCAGACCCTAGATGTGGACAAACCCTTGAAGAGGTGACAAATTTAGGGAATTATGTCCTTTAAGAGGTTGACCAGGGTTGTGTACAAACCCTCGAAACAACAGCATTTTAAGTGTACTGGCCCTTTAAGAGGTGGACCTGGGAAGCTTACGGACCTTTAAAATTGGCAATACTTTAAGGTGACTGGCCTATGAAGAGGATGACCATGGAAGTGGACAGTCCTTAAAGATGCATTATTGTGTGTGGGTGGCCTTCTAAGAGACAACCCTGGGAATGGACAGACCTTTGGAAATGTCAATGTGGCTTATGAAGTGGAAAGCCACTTGAACATGTGACATGTTTTGCGGACTGGCCCTTTAAGAGGCAGACCCTAGAAGTGGACAAACCCTTGAAGAGGTGACAAATTTAGGGAATTATGTCCTTTAAGAGGTTGACCAGGGTTGTGTACAAACCCTCGAAACAACAGCATTTTAAGTGTACTGGCCCTTTAAGAGGTGGACCTGGGAAGCTTACGGACCTTTAAAATTGGCAATACTTTAAGGTGACTGGCCTATGAAGAGGATGACCATGGAAGTGGACAGTCCTTAAAGATGCATTATTGTGTGTGGGTGGCCTTCTAAGAGACAACCCTGGGAATGGACAGACCTTTGGAAATGTCAATGTGGCTTATGAAGTGGAAAGCCACTTGAACATGTGACATGTTTTGCGGACTGGCCCTTTAAGAGGCAGACCCTAGAAGTGGACAAACCCTTGAAGAGGTGACAAATTTAGGGAATTATGTCCTTTAAGAGGTTGACCAGGGTTGTGTACAAACCCTCGAAACAACAGCATTTTAAGTGTACTGGCCCTTTAAGAGGTGGACCTGGGAAGCTTACGGACCTTTAAAATTGGCAATACTTTAAGGTGACTGGCCTATGAAGAGGATGACCATGGAAGTGGACAGTCCTTAAAGATGCATTATTGTGTGTGGGTGGCCTTCTAAGAGACAACCCTGGGAATGGACAGACCTTTGGAAATGTCAATGTGGCTTATGAAGTGGAAAGCCACTTGAACATGTGACATGTTTTGCGGACTGGCCCTTTAAGAGGCAGACCCTAGAAGTGGACAAACCCTTGAAGAGGTGACAAATTTAGGGAATTATGTCCTTTAAGAGGTTGACCAGGGTTGTGTACAAACCCTCGAAACAACAGCATTTTAAGTGTACTGGCCCTTTAAGAGGTGGACCTGGGAAGCTTACGGACCTTTAAAATTGGCAATACTTTAAGGTGACTGGCCTATGAAGAGGATGACCATGGAAGTGGACAGTCCTTAAAGATGCATTATTGTGTGTGGGTGGCCTTCTAAGAGACAACCCTGGGAATGGACAGACCTTTGGAAATGTCAATGTGGCTTATGAAGTGGAAAGCCACTTGAACATGTGACATGTTTTGCAGACTGGCCCTTTAAGAGGCAGACCCTAGAAGTGGACAAACCCTTGAAGAGGTGGCAAATTTAGGGAATTATGTCCTTTAAGAGGTTGACCAGGGTTGTGTACAAACCCTCGAAACAACAGCATTTTAAGTGTACTGGCCCTTTAAGAGGTGGACCTGGGAAGCTTACGGACCTTTAAAATTGGCAATACTTTAAGGTGACTGGCCTATGAAGAGGATGACCATGGAAGTGGACAGTCCTTAAAGATGCATTATTGTGTGTGGGTGGCCTTCTAAGAGACAACCCTGGGAATGGACAGACCTTTGGAAATGTCAATGTGGCTTATGAAGTGGAAATCCACTTGAACATGTGACATGTTTTGATGACTGGCCCTTTAAGAGGCAGACCCTAGATGTGGACAAACCCTTGAAGAGGTGACAAATTTAGGGAATTATGTCCTTTAAGAGGTTGACCAGGGTTGTGTACAAACCCTCGAAACAACAGCATTTTAAGTGTACTGGCCCTTTAAGAGGTGGACCTGGGAAGCTTACGGACCTTTAAAATTGGCAATACTTTAAGGTGACTGGCCTATGAAGAGGATGACCATGGAAGTGGACAGTCCTTAAAGATGCATTATTGTGTGTGGGTGGCCTTCTAAGAGACAACCCTGGGAATGGACAGACCTTTGGAAATGTCAATGTGGCTTATGAAGTGGAAAGCCACTTGAACATGTGACATGTTTTGCGGACTGGCCCTTTAAGAGGCAGACCCTAGAAGTGGACAAACCCTTGAAGAGGTGACAAATTTAGGGAATTATGTCCTTTAAGAGGTTGACCAGGGTTGTGTACAAACCCTCGAAACAACAGCATTTTAAGTGTACTGGCCCTTTAAGAGGTGGACCTGGGAAGCTTACGGACCTTTAAAATTGGCAATACTTTAAGGTGACTGGCCTATGAAGAGGATGACCATGGAAGTGGACAGTCCTTAAAGATGCATTATTGTGTGTGGGTGGCCTTCTAAGAGACAACCCTGGGAATGGACAGACCTTTGGAAATGTCAATGTGGCTTATGAAGTGGAAAGCCACTTGAACATGTGACATGTTTTGCGGACTGGCCCTTTAAGGGGCAGACCCTAGAAGTGGACAAACCCTTGAAGAGGTGACAAATTTAGGGAATTATGTCCTTTAAGAGGTTGACCAGGGTTGTGTACAAACCCTCGAAACAACAGCATTTTAAGTGTACTGGCCCTTTAAGAGGTGGACCTGGGAAGCTTACGGACCTTTAAAATTGGCAATACTTTAAGGTGACTGGCCTATGAAGAGGATGACCATGGAAGTGGACAGTCCTTAAAGATGCATTATTGTGTGTGGGTGGCCTTCTAAGAGACAACCCTGGGAATGGACAGACCTTTGGAAATGTCAATGTGGCTTATGAAGTGGAAAGCCACTTGAACATGTGACATGTTTTGCGGACTGGCCCTTTAAGAGGCAGACCCTAGAAGTGGACAAACCCTTGAAGAGGTGACAAATTTAGGGAATTATGTCCTTTAAGAGGTTGACCAGGGTTGTGTACAAACCCTCGAAACAACAGCATTTTAAGTGTACTGGCCCTTTAAGAGGTGGACCTGGGAAGCTTACGGACCTTTAAAATTGGCAATACTTTAAGGTGACTGGCCTATGAAGAGGATGACCATGGAAGTGGACAGTCCTTAAAGATGCATTATTGTGTGTGGGTGGCCTTCTAAGAGACAACCCTGGGAATGGACAGACCTTTGGAAATGTCAATGTGGCTTATGAAGTGGAAAGCCACTTGAACATGTGACATGTTTTGCGGACTGGCCCTTTAAGAGGCAGACCCTAGAAGTGGACAAACCCTTGAAGAGGTGACAAATTTAGGGAATTATGTCCTTTAAGAGGTTGACCAGGGTTGTGTACAAACCCTCGAAACAACAGCATTTTAAGTGTACTGGCCCTTTAAGAGGTGGACCTGGGAAGCTTACGGACCTTTAAAATTGGCAATACTTTAAGGTGACTGGCCTATGAAGAGGATGACCATGGAAGTGGACAGTCCTTAAAGATGCATTATTGTGTGTGGGTGGCCTTCTAAGAGACAACCCTGGGAATGGACAGACCTTTGGAAATGTCAATGTGGCTTATGAAGTGGAAAGCCACTTGAACATGTGACATGTTTTGCGGACTGGCCCTTTAAGAGGCAGACCCTAGAAGTGGACAAACCCTTGAAGAGGTGACAAATTTAGGGAATTATGTCCTTTAAGAGGTTGACCAGGGTTGTGTACAAACCCTCGAAACAACAGCATTTTAAGTGTACTGGCCCTTTAAGAGGTGGACCCGGGAAGCTTACGGACCTTTAAAATTGGCAATACTTTAAGGTGACTGGCCTATGAAGAGGATGACCATGGAAGTGGACAGTCCTTAAAGATGCATTATTGTGTGTGGGTGGCCTTCTAAGAGACAACCCTGGGAATGGACAGACCTTTGGAAATGTCAATGTGGCTTATGAAGTGGAAAGCCACTTGAACATGTGACATGTTTTGCGGACTGGCCCTTTAAGAGGCAGACCCTAGAAGTGGACAAACCCTTGAAGAGGTGACAAATTTAGGGAATTATGTCCTTTAAGAGGTTGACCAGGGTTGTGTACAAACCCTCGAAACAACAGCATTTTAAGTGTGCTGGCCCTTTAAGAGGTGGACCTGGGAAGCTTACGGACCTTTAAAATTGGCAATACTTTAAGGTGACTGGCCTATGAAGAGGATGACCATGGAAGTGGACAGTCCTTAAAGATGCATTATTGTGTGTGGGTGGCCTTCTAAGAGACAACCCTGGGAATGGACAGACCTTTGGAAATGTCAATGTGGCTTATGAAGTGGAAAGCCACTTGAACATGAGACATGTTTTGCGGACTGGCCCTTTAAGAGGCAGACCCTAGAAGTGGACAAACCCTTGAAGAGGTGACAAATTTAGGGAATTATGTCCTTTAAGAGGTTGACCAGGGTTGTGTACAAACCCTCGAAACAACAGCATTTTAAGTGTACTGGCCCTTTAAGAGGTGGACCTGGGAAGCTTACGGACCTTTAAAATTGGCAATACTTTAAGGTGACTGGCCTATGAAGAGGATGACCATGGAAGTGGACAGTCCTTAAAGATGCATTATTGTGTGTGGGTGGCCTTCTAAGAGACAACCCTGGGAATGGACAGACCTTTGGAAATGTCAATGTGGCTTATGAAGTGGAAAGCCACTTGAACATGTGACATGTTTTGCGGACTGGCCCTTTAAGAGGCAGACCCTAGAAGTGGACAAACCCTTGAAGAGGTGACAAATTTAGGGAATTATGTCCTTTAAGAGGTTGACCAGGGTTGTGTACAAACCCTCGAAACAACAGCATTTTAAGTGTACTGGCCCTTTAAGAGGTGGACCCGGGAAGCTTACGGACCTTTAAAATTGGCAATACTTTAAGGTGACTGGCCTATGAATAGGATGACCATGGAAGTGGACAGTCCTTAAAGATGCATTATTGTGTGTGGGTGGCCTTCTAAGAGACAACCCTGGGAATGGACAGACCTTTGGAAATGTCAATGTGGCTTATGAAGTGGAAAGCCACTTGAACATGTGACATGTTTTGCGGACTGGCCCTTTAAGAGGCAGACCCTAGAAGTGGACAAACCCTTGAAGAGGTGACAAATTTAGGGAATTATGTCCTTTAAGAGGTTGACCAGGGTTGTGTACAAACCCTCGAAACAACAGCATTTTAAGTGTACTGGCCCTTTAAGAGGTGGACCCGGGAAGCTTACGGACCTTTAAAATTGGCAATACTTTAAGGTGACTGGCCTATGAATAGGATGACCATGGAAGTGGACAGTCCTTAAAGATGCATTATTGTGTGTGGGTGGCCTTCTAAGAGACAACCCTGGGAATGGACAGACCTTTGGAAATGTCAATGTGGCTTATGAAGTGGAAAGCCACTTGAACATGTGACATGTTTTGCGGACTGGCCCTTTAAGAGGCAGACCCTAGAAGTGGACAAACCCTTGAAGAGGTGACAAATTTAGGGAATTATGTCCTTTAAGAGGTTGACCAGGGTTGTGTACAAACCCTCGAAACAACAGCATTTTAAGTGTACTGGCCCTTTAAGAGGTGGACCCGGGAAGCTTACGGACCTTTAAAATTGGCAATACTTTAAGGTGACTGGCCTATGAAGAGGATGACCATGGAAGTGGACAGTCCTTAAAGATGCATTATTGTGTGTGGGTGGCCTTCTAAGAGACAACCCTGGGAATGGACAGACCTTTGGAAATGTCAATGTGGCTTATGAAGTGGAAAGCCACTTGAACATGTGACATGTTTTGCGGACTGGCCCTTTAAGAGGCAGACCCTAGAAGTGGACAAACCCTTGAAGAGGTGACAAATTTAGGGAATTATGTCCTTTAAGAGGTTGACCAGGGTTGTGTACAAACCCTCGAAACAACAGCATTTTAAGTGTACTGGCCCTTTAAGAGGTGGACCTGGAAGCTTACGGACCTTTAAAATTGGCAATACTTTAAGGTGACTGGCCTATGAAGAGGATGACCATGGAAGTGGACAGTCCTTAAAGATGCATTATTGTGTGTGGGTGGCCTTCTAAGAGACAACCCTGGGAATGGACAGACCTTTGGAAATGTCAATGTGGCTTATGAAGTGGAAAGCCACTTGAACATGAGACATGTTTTGCGGACTGGCCCTTTAAGAGGCAGACCCTAGAAGTGGACAAACCCTTGAAGAGGTGACAAATTTAGGGAATTATGTCCTTTAAGAGGTTGACCAGGGTTGTGTACAAACCCTCGAAACAACAGCATTTTAAGTGTACTGGCCCTTTAAGAGGTGGACCTGGGAAGCTTACGGACCTTTAAAATTGGCAATACTTTAAGGTGACTGGCCTATGAAGAGGATGACCATGGAAGTGGACAGTCCTTAAAGATGCATTATTGTGTGTGGGTGGCCTTCTAAGAGACAACCCTGGGAATGGACAGACCTTTGGAAATGTCAATGTGGCTTATGAAGTGGAAAGCCACTTGAACATGTGACATGTTTTGCGGACTGGCCCTTTAAGAGGCAGACCCTAGAAGTGGACAAACCCTTGAAGAGGTGACAAATTTAGGGAATTATGTCCTTTAAGAGGTTGACCAGGGTTGTGTACAAACCCTCGAAACAACAGCATTTTAAGTGTACTGGCCCTTTAAGAGGTGGACCCGGGAAGCTTACGGACCTTTAAAATTGGCAATACTTTAAGGTGACTGGCCTATGAATAGGATGACCATGGAAGTGGACAGTCCTTAAAGATGCATTATTGTGTGTGGGTGGCCTTCTAAGAGACAACCCTGGGAATGGACAGACCTTTGGAAATGTCAATGTGGCTTATGAAGTGGAAAGCCACTTGAACATGTGACATGTTTTGCGGACTGGCCCTTTAAGAGGCAGACCCTAGAAGTGGACAAACCCTTGAAGAGGTGACAAATTTAGGGAATTATGTCCTTTAAGAGGTTGACCAGGGTTGTGTACAAACCCTCGAAACAACAGCATTTTAAGTGTACTGGCCCTTTAAGAGGTGGACCCGGGAAGCTTACGGACCTTTAAAATTGGCAATACTTTAAGGTGACTGGCCTATGAATAGGATGACCATGGAAGTGGACAGTCCTTAAAGATGCATTATTGTGTGTGGGTGGCCTTCTAAGAGACAACCCTGGGAATGGACAGACCTTTGGAAATGTCAATGTGGCTTATGAAGTGGAAAGCCACTTGAACATGTGACATGTTTTGCGGACTGGCCCTTTAAGAGGCAGACCCTAGAAGTGGACAAACCCTTGAAGAGGTGACAAATTTAGGGAATTATGTCCTTTAAGAGGTTGACCAGGGTTGTGTACAAACCCTCGAAACAACAGCATTTTAAGTGTACTGGCCCTTTAAGAGGTGGACCTGGGAAGCTTAGGGACCTTTAAAATTGGCAATACTTTAAGGTGACTGGCCTATGAAGAGGATGACCATGGAAGTGGACAGTCCTTAAAGATGCATTATTGTGTGTGGGTGGCCTTCTAAGAGACAACCCTGGGAATGGACAGACCTTTGGAAATGTCAATGTGGCTTATGAAGTGGAAAGCCACTTGAACATGTGACATGTTTTGATGACTGGCCCTTTAAGAGGCAGACCCTAGATGTGGACAAACCCTTGAAGAGGTGACAAATTTAGGGAATTATGTCCTTTAAGAGGTTGACCAGGGTTGTGTACAAACCCTCGAAACAACAGCATTTTAAGTGTACTGGCCCTTTAAGAGGTGGACCTGGGAAGCTTACGGACCTTTAAAATTGGCAACACTTTAAGGTGACTGACCTATGAAGAGGATGACCATGGAAGTGGACAGTCCTTAAAGATGCATTATTGTGTGTGGGTGGCCTTCTAAGAGACAACCCTGGGAATGGACAGACCTTTGGAAATGTCAATGTGGCTTATGAAGTGGAAAGCCACTTGAACATGTGACATGTTTTGCGGACTGGCCCTTTAAGAGGCAGACCCTAGAAGTGGACAAACCCTTGAAGAGGTGACAAATTTAGGGAATTATGTCCTTTAAGAGGTTGACCAGGGTTGTGTACAAACCCTCGAAACAACAGCATTTTAAGTGTACTGGCCCTTTAAGAGGTGGACCCGGGAAGCTTACGGACCTTTAAAATTGGCAATACTTTAAGGTGACTGGCCTATGAATAGGATGACCATGGAAGTGGACAGTCCTTAAAGATGCATTATTGTGTGTGGGTGGCCTTCTAAGAGACAACCCTGGGAATGGACAGACCTTTGGAAATGTCAATGTGGCTTATGAAGTGGAAAGCCACTTGAACATGTGACATGTTTTGCGGACTGGCCCTTTAAGAGGCAGACCCTAGAAGTGGACAAACCCTTGAAGAGGTGACAAATTTAGGGAATTATGTCCTTTAAGAGGTTGACCAGGGTTGTGTACAAACCCTCGAAACAACAGCATTTTAAGTGTACTGGCCCTTTAAGAGGTGGACCTGGGAAGCTTAGGGACCTTTAAAATTGGCAATACTTTAAGGTGACTGGCCTATGAAGAGGATGACCATGGAAGTGGACAGTCCTTAAAGATGCATTATTGTGTGTGGGTGGCCTTCTAAGAGACAACCCTGGGAATGGACAGACCTTTGGAAATGTCAATGTGGCTTATGAAGTGGAAAGCCACTTGAACATGTGACATGTTTTGATGACTGGCCCTTTAAGAGGCAGACCCTAGATGTGGACAAACCCTTGAAGAGGTGACAAATTTAGGGAATTATGTCCTTTAAGAGGTTGACCAGGGTTGTGTACAAACCCTCGAAACAACAGCATTTTAAGTGTACTGGCCCTTTAAGAGGTGGACCTGGGAAGCTTACGGACCTTTAAAATTGGCAACACTTTAAGGTGACTGACCTATGAAGAGGATGACCATGGAAGTGGACAGTCCTTAAAGATGCATTATTGTGTGTGGGTGGCCTTCTAAGAGACAACCCTGGGAATGGACAGACCTTTGGAAATGTCAATGTGGCTTATGAAGTGGAAATCCACTTGAACATGTGACATGTTTTGATGACTGGCCCTTTAAGAGGCAGACCCTAGATGTGGACAAACCCTTGAAGAGGTGACAAATTTAGGGAATTATGTCCTTTAAGAGGTTGACCAGGGTTGTGTACAAACCCTCGAAACAACAGCATTTTAAGTGTACTGGCCCTTTAAGAGGTGGACCTGGGAAGCTTACGGACCTTTAAAATTGGCAATACTTTAAGGTGACTGGCCTATGAAGAGGATGACCATGGAAGTGGACAGTCCTTAAAGATGCATTATTGTGTGTGGGTGGCCTTCTAAGAGACAACCCTGGGAATGGACAGACCTTTGGAAATGTCAATGTGGCTTATGAAGTGGAAAGCCACTTGAACATGTGACATGTTTTGCAGACTGGCCCTTTAAGAGGCAGACCCTAGAAGTGGACAAACCCTTGAAGAGGTGGCAAATTTAGGGAATTATGTCCTTTAAGAGGTTGACCAGGGTTGTGTACAAACCCTCGAAACAACAGCATTTTAAGTGTACTGGCCCTTTAAGAGGTGGACCTGGGAAGCTTACGGACCTTTAAAATTGGCAATACTTTAAGGTGACTGGCCTATGAAGAGGATGACCATGGAAGTGGACAGTCCTTAAAGATGCATTATTGTGTGTGGGTGGCCTTCTAAGAGACAACCCTGGGAATGGACAGACCTTTGGAAATGTCAATGTGGCTTATGAAGTGGAAATCCACTTGAACATGTGACATGTTTTGATGACTGGCCCTTTAAGAGGCAGACCCTAGATGTGGACAAACCCTTGAAGAGGTGACAAATTTAGGGAATTATGTCCTTTAAGAGGTTGACCAGGGTTGTGTACAAACCCTCGAAACAACAGCATTTTAAGTGTACTGGCCCTTTAAGAGGTGGACCTGGGAAGCTTACGGACCTTTAAAATTGGCAACACTTTAAGGTGACTGGCCTATGAAGAGGATGACCATGGAAGTGGACAGTCCTTAAAGATGCATTATTGTGTGTGGGTGGCCTTCTAAGAGACAACCCTGGGAATGGACAGACCTTTGGAAATGTCAATGTGGCTTATGAAGTGGAAAGCCACTTGAACATGTGACATGTTTTGCAGACTGGCCCTTTAAGAGGCAGACCCTAGAAGTGGACAAACCCTTGAAGAGGTGGCAAATTTAGGGAATTATGTCCTTTAAGAGGTTGACCAGGGTTGTGTACAAACCCTCGAAACAACAGCATTTTAAGTGTACTGGCCCTTTAAGAGGTGGACCCGGGAAGCTTACGGACCTTTAAAATTGGCAATACTTTAAGGTGACTGGCCTATGAAGAGGATGACCATGGAAGTGGACAGTCCTTAAAGATGCATTATTGTGTGTGGGTGGCCTTCTAAGAGACAACCCTGGGAATGGACAGACCTTTGGAAATGTCAATGTGGCTTATGAAGTGGAAAGCCACTTGAACATGTGACATGTTTTGCGGACTGGCCCTTTAAGAGGCAGACCCTAGAAGTGGACAAACCCTTGAAGAGGTGACAAATTTAGGGAATTATGTCCTTTAAGAGGTTGACCAGGGTTGTGTACAAACCCTCGAAACAACAGCATTTTAAGTGTACTGGCCCTTTAAGAGGTGGACCTGGGAAGCTTACGGACCTTTAAAATTGGCAATACTTTAAGGTGACTGGCCTATGAAGAGGATGACCATGGAAGTGGACAGTCCTTAAAGATGCATTATTGTGTGTGGGTGGCCTTCTAAGAGACAACCCTGGGAATGGACAGACCTTTGGAAATGTCAATGTGGCTTATGAAGTGGAAAGCCACTTGAACATGTGACATGTTTTGCGGACTGGCCCTTTAAGGGGCAGACCCTAGAAGTGGACAAACCCTTGAAGAGGTGACAAATTTAGGGAATTATGTCCTTTAAGAGGTTGACCAGGGTTGTGTACAAACCCTCGAAACAACAGCATTTTAAGTGTACTGGCCCTTTAAGAGGTGGACCTGGGAAGCTTACGGACCTTTAAAATTGGCAATACTTTAAGGTGACTGGCCTATGAAGAGGATGACCATGGAAGTGGACAGTCCTTAAAGATGCATTATTGTGTGTGGGTGGCCTTCTAAGAGACAACCCTGGGAATGGACAGACCTTTGGAAATGTCAATGTGGCTTATGAAGTGGAAAGCCACTTGAACATGTGACATGTTTTGCGGACTGGCCCTTTAAGAGGCAGACCCTAGAAGTGGACAAACCCTTGAAGAGGTGACAAATTTAGGGAATTATGTCCTTTAAGAGGTTGACCAGGGTTGTGTACAAACCCTCGAAACAACAGCATTTTAAGTGTACTGGCCCTTTAAGAGGTGGACCTGGGAAGCTTACGGACCTTTAAAATTGGCAATACTTTAAGGTGACTGGCCTATGAAGAGGATGACCATGGAAGTGGACAGTCCTTAAAGATGCATTATTGTGTGTGGGTGGCCTTCTAAGAGACAACCCTGGGAATGGACAGACCTTTGGAAATGTCAATGTGGCTTATGAAGTGGAAAGCCACTTGAACATGTGACATGTTTTGCGGACTGGCCCTTTAAGAGGCAGACCCTAGAAGTGGACAAACCCTTGAAGAGGTGACAAATTTAGGGAATTATGTCCTTTAAGAGGTTGACCAGGGTTGTGTACAAACCCTCGAAACAACAGCATTTTAAGTGTACTGGCCCTTTAAGAGGTGGACCTGGGAAGCTTACGGACCTTTAAAATTGGCAATACTTTAAGGTGACTGGCCTATGAAGAGGATGACCATGGAAGTGGACAGTCCTTAAAGATGCATTATTGTGTGTGGGTGGCCTTCTAAGAGACAACCCTGGGAATGGACAGACCTTTTGGAAATGTCAATGTGGCTTATGAAGTGGAAAGCCACTTGAACATGTGACATGTTTTGCGGACTGGCCCTTTAAGAGGCAGACCCTAGAAGTGGACAAACCCTTGAAGAGGTGACAAATTTAGGGAATTATGTCCTTTAAGAGGTTGACCAGGGTTGTGTACAAACCCTCGAAACAACAGCATTTTAAGTGTACTGGCCCTTTAAGAGGTGGACCTGGGAAGCTTACGGACCTTTAAAATTGGCAATACTTTAAGGTGACTGGCCTATGAAGAGGATGACCATGGAAGTGGACAGTCCTTAAAGATGCATTATTGTGTGTGGGTGGCCTTCTAAGAGACAACCCTGGGAATGGACAGACCTTTGGAAATGTCAATGTGGCTTATGAAGTGGAAAGCCACTTGAACATGTGACATGTTTTGCAGACTGGCCCTTTAAGAGGCAGACCCTAGAAGTGGACAAACCCTTGAAGAGGTGGCAAATTTAGGGAATTATGTCCTTTAAGAGGTTGACCAGGGTTGTGTACAAACCCTCGAAACAACAGCATTTTAAGTGTACTGGCCCTTTAAGAGGTGGACCTGGGAAGCTTACGGACCTTTAAAATTGGCAATACTTTAAGGTGACTGGCCTATGAAGAGGATGACCATGGAAGTGGACAGTCCTTAAAGATGCATTATTGTGTGTGGGTGGCCTTCTAAGAGACAACCCTGGGAATGGACAGACCTTTGGAAATGTCAATGTGGCTTATGAAGTGGAAAGCCACTTGAACATGTGACATGTTTTGCGGACTGGCCCTTTAAGAGGCAGACCCTAGAAGTGGACAAACCCTTGAAGAGGTGACAAATTTAGGGAATTATGTCCTTTAAGAGGTTGACCAGGGTTGTGTACAAACCCTCGAAACAACAGCATTTTAAGTGTACTGGCCCTTTAAGAGGTGGACCCGGGAAGCTTACGGACCTTTAAAATTGGCAATACTTTAAGGTGACTGGCCTATGAAGAGGATGACCATGGAAGTGGACAGTCCTTAAAGATGCATTATTGTGTGTGGGTGGCCTTCTAAGAGACAACCCTGGGAATGGACAGACCTTTGGAAATGTCAATGCGGCTTATGAAGTGGAAAGCCACTTGAACATGTGACATGTTTTGCGGACTGGCCCTTTAAGAGGCAGACCCTAGATGTGGACAAACCCTTGAAGAGGTGACAAATTTAGGGAATTATGTCCTTTAAGAGGTTGACCAGGGTTGTGTACAAACCCTCGAAACAACAGCATTTTAAGTGTACTGGCCCTTTAAGAGGTGGACCTGGGAAGCTTACGGACCTTTAAAATTGGCAATACTTTAAGGTGACTGGCCTATGAAGAGGATGACCATGGAAGTGGACAGTCCTTAAAGATGCATTATTGTGTGTGGGTGGCCTTCTAAGAGACAACCCTGGGAATGGACAGACCTTTGGAAATGTCAATGTGGCTTATGAAGTGGAAAGCCACTTGAACATGTGACATGTTTTGCGGACTGGCCCTTTAAGAGGCAGACCCTAGAAGTGGACAAACCCTTGAAGAGGTGACAAATTTAGGGAATTATGTCCTTTAAGAGGTTGACCAGGGTTGTGTACAAACCCTCGAAACAACAGCATTTTAAGTGTACTGGCCCTTTAAGAGGTGGACCTGGGAAGCTTACGGACCTTTAAAATTGGCAATACTTTAAGGTGACTGGCCTATGAAGAGGATGACCATGGAAGTGGACAGTCCTTAAAGATGCATTATTGTGTGTGGGTGGCCTTCTAAGAGACAACCCTGGGAATGGACAGACCTTTGGAAATGTCAATGTGGCTTATGAAGTGGAAAGCCACTTGAACATGTGACATGTTTTGCGGACTGGCCCTTTAAGAGGCAGACCCTAGAAGTGGACAAACCCTTGAAGAGGTGACAAATTTAGGGAATTATGTCCTTTAAGAGGTTGACCAGGGTTGTGTACAAACCCTCGAAACAACAGCATTTTAAGTGTACTGGCCCTTTAAGAGGTGGACCTGGGAAGCTTACGGACCTTTAAAATTGGCAATACTTTAAGGTGACTGGCCTATGAAGAGGATGACCATGGAAGTGGACAGTCCTTAAAGATGCATTATTGTGTGTGGGTGGCCTTCTAAGAGACAACCCTGGGAATGGACAGACCTTTGGAAATGTCAATGTGGCTTATGAAGTGGAAAGCCACTTGAACATGTGACATGTTTTGCGGACTGGCCCTTTAAGAGGCAGACCCTAGAAGTGGACAAACCCTTGAAGAGGTGACAAATTTAGGGAATTATGTCCTTTAAGAGGTTGACCAGGGTTGTGTACAAACCCTCGAAACAACAGCATTTTAAGTGTACTGGCCCTTTAAGAGGTGGACCTGGGAAGCTTACGGACCTTTAAAATTGGCAATACTTTAAGGTGACTGGCCTATGAAGAGGATGACCATGGAAGTGGACAGTCCTTAAAGATGCATTATTGTGTGTGGGTGGCCTTCTAAGAGACAACCCTGGGAATGGACAGACCTTTGGAAATGTCAATGTGGCTTATGAAGTGGAAAGCCACTTGAACATGTGACATGTTTTGCAGACTGGCCCTTTAAGAGGCAGACCCTAGAAGTGGACAAACCCTTGAAGAGGTGGCAAATTTAGGGAATTATGTCCTTTAAGAGGTTGACCAGGGTTGTGTACAAACCCTCGAAACAACAGCATTTTAAGTGTACTGGCCCTTTAAGAGGTGGACCTGGGAAGCTTACGGACCTTTAAAATTGGCAATACTTTAAGGTGACTGGCCTATGAAGAGGATGACCATGGAAGTGGACAGTCCTTAAAGATGCATTATTGTGTGTGGGTGGCCTTCTAAGAGACAACCCTGGGAATGGACAGACCTTTGGAAATGTCAATGTGGCTTATGAAGTGGAAATCCACTTGAACATGTGACATGTTTTGATGACTGGCCCTTTAAGAGGCAGACCCTAGATGTGGACAAACCCTTGAAGAGGTGACAAATTTAGGGAATTATGTCCTTTAAGAGGTTGACCAGGGTTGTGTACAAACCCTCGAAACAACAGCATTTTAAGTGTACTGGCCCTTTAAGAGGTGGACCTGGGAAGCTTACGGACCTTTAAAATTGGCAATACTTTAAGGTGACTGGCCTATGAAGAGGATGACCATGGAAGTGGACAGTCCTTAAAGATGCATTATTGTGTGTGGGTGGCCTTCTAAGAGACAACCCTGGGAATGGACAGACCTTTGGAAATGTCAATGTGGCTTATGAAGTGGAAAGCCACTTGAACATGTGACATGTTTTGCGGACTGGCCCTTTAAGAGGCAGACCCTAGAAGTGGACAAACCCTTGAAGAGGTGACAAATTTAGGGAATTATGTCCTTTAAGAGGTTGACCAGGGTTGTGTACAAACCCTCGAAACAACAGCATTTTAAGTGTACTGGCCCTTTAAGAGGTGGACCTGGGAAGCTTACGGACCTTTAAAATTGGCAATACTTTAAGGTGACTGGCCTATGAAGAGGATGACCATGGAAGTGGACAGTCCTTAAAGATGCATTATTGTGTGTGGGTGGCCTTCTAAGAGACAACCCTGGGAATGGACAGACCTTTGGAAATGTCAATGTGGCTTATGAAGTGGAAAGCCACTTGAACATGTGACATGTTTTGCGGACTGGCCCTTTAAGGGGCAGACCCTAGAAGTGGACAAACCCTTGAAGAGGTGACAAATTTAGGGAATTATGTCCTTTAAGAGGTTGACCAGGGTTGTGTACAAACCCTCGAAACAACAGCATTTTAAGTGTACTGGCCCTTTAAGAGGTGGACCTGGGAAGCTTACGGACCTTTAAAATTGGCAATACTTTAAGGTGACTGGCCTATGAAGAGGATGACCATGGAAGTGGACAGTCCTTAAAGATGCATTATTGTGTGTGGGTGGCCTTCTAAGAGACAACCCTGGGAATGGACAGACCTTTGGAAATGTCAATGTGGCTTATGAAGTGGAAAGCCACTTGAACATGTGACATGTTTTGCGGACTGGCCCTTTAAGAGGCAGACCCTAGAAGTGGACAAACCCTTGAAGAGGTGACAAATTTAGGGAATTATGTCCTTTAAGAGGTTGACCAGGGTTGTGTACAAACCCTCGAAACAACAGCATTTTAAGTGTACTGGCCCTTTAAGAGGTGGACCTGGGAAGCTTACGGACCTTTAAAATTGGCAATACTTTAAGGTGACTGGCCTATGAAGAGGATGACCATGGAAGTGGACAGTCCTTAAAGATGCATTATTGTGTGTGGGTGGCCTTCTAAGAGACAACCCTGGGAATGGACAGACCTTTGGAAATGTCAATGTGGCTTATGAAGTGGAAAGCCACTTGAACATGTGACATGTTTTGCGGACTGGCCCTTTAAGAGGCAGACCCTAGAAGTGGACAAACCCTTGAAGAGGTGACAAATTTAGGGAATTATGTCCTTTAAGAGGTTGACCAGGGTTGTGTACAAACCCTCGAAACAACAGCATTTTAAGTGTACTGGCCCTTTAAGAGGTGGACCTGGGAAGCTTACGGACCTTTAAAATTGGCAATACTTTAAGGTGACTGGCCTATGAAGAGGATGACCATGGAAGTGGACAGTCCTTAAAGATGCATTATTGTGTGTGGGTGGCATTCTAAGAGACAACCCTGGGAATGGACAGACCTTTGGAAATGTCAATGTGGCTTATGAAGTGGAAAGCCACTTGAACATGTGACATGTTTTGCGGACTGGCCCTTTAAGAGGCAGACCCTAGAAGTGGACAAACCCTTGAAGAGGTGGCAAATTTAGGGAATTATGTCCTTTAAGAGGTTGACCAGGGTTGTGTACAAACCCTCGAAACAACAGCATTTTAAGTGTACTGGCCCTTTAAGAGGTGGACCTGGGAAGCTTACAGACCTTTAAAATTGGCAATACTTTAAGGTGACTGGCCTATGAAGAGGATGACCATGGAAGTGGACAGTCCTTAAAGATGCATTATTGTGTGTGGGTGGCCTTCTAAGAGACAACCCTGGGAATGGACAGACCTTTGGAAATGTCAATGTGGCTTATGAAGTGGAAAGCCACTTGAACATGTGACATGTTTTGCGGACTGGCCCTTTAAGAGGCAGACCCTAGAAGTGGACAAACCCTTGAAGAGGTGACAAATTTAGGGAATTATGTCCTTTAAGAGGTTGACCAGGGTTGTGTACAAACCCTCGAAACAACAGCATTTTAAGTGTACTGGCCCTTTAAGAGGTGGACCCGGGAAGCTTACGGACCTTTAAAATTGGCAATACTTTAAGGTGACTGGCCTATGAAGAGGATGACCATGGAAGTGGACAGTCCTTAAAGATGCATTATTGTGTGTGGGTGGCCTTCTAAGAGACAACCCTGGGAATGGACAGACCTTTGGAAATGTCAATGTGGCTTATGAAGTGGAAAGCCACTTGAACATGTGACATGTTTTGCGGACTGGCCCTTTAAGAGGCAGACCCTAGATGTGGACAAACCCTTGAAGAGGTGACAAATTTAGGGAATTATGTCCTTTAAGAGGTTGACCAGGGTTGTGTACAAACCCTCGAAACAACAGCATTTTAAGTGTACTGGCCCTTTAAGAGGTGGACCTGGGAAGCTTACGGACCTTTAAAATTGGCAATACTTTAAGGTGACTGGCCTATGAAGAGGATGACCATGGAAGTGGACAGTCCTTAAAGATGCATTATTGTGTGTGGGTGGCCTTCTAAGAGACAACCCTGGGAATGGACAGACCTTTGGAAATGTCAATGTGGCTTATGAAGTGGAAAGCCACTTGAACATGTGACATGTTTTGCGGACTGGCCCTTTAAGAGGCAGACCCTAGAAGTGGACAAACCCTTGAAGAGGTGACAAATTTAGGGAATTATGTCCTTTAAGAGGTTGACCAGGGTTGTGTACAAACCCTCGAAACAACAGCATTTTAAGTGTACTGGCCCTTTAAGAGGTGGACCTGGGAAGCTTACGGACCTTTAAAATTGGCAATACTTTAAGGTGACTGGCCTATGAAGAGGATGACCATGGAAGTGGACAGTCCTTAAAGATGCATTATTGTGTGTGGGTGGCCTTCTAAGAGACAACCCTGGGAATGGACAGACCTTTGGAAATGTCAATGTGGCTTATGAAGTGGAAAGCCACTTGAACATGTGACATGTTTTGCAGACTGGCCCTTTAAGAGGCAGACCCTAGAAGTGGACAAACCCTTGAAGAGGTGGCAAATTTAGGGAATTATGTCCTTTAAGAGGTTGACCAGGGTTGTGTACAAACCCTCGAAACAACAGCATTTTAAGTGTACTGGCCCTTTAAGAGGTGGACCTGGGAAGCTTACGGACCTTTAAAATTGGCAATACTTTAAGGTGACTGGCCTATGAAGAGGATGACCATGGAAGTGGACAGTCCTTAAAGATGCATTATTGTGTGTGGGTGGCCTTCTAAGAGACAACCCTGGGAATGGACAGACCTTTGGAAATGTCAATGTGGCTTATGAAGTGGAAAGCCACTTGAACATGTGACATGTTTTGCGGACTGGCCCTTTAAGAGGCAGACCCTAGAAGTGGACAAACCCTTGAAGAGGTGACAAATTTAGGGAATTATGTCCTTTAAGAGGTTGACCAGGGTTGTGTACAAACCCTCGAAACAACAGCATTTTAAGTGTACTGGCCCTTTAAGAGGTGGACCTGGGAAGCTTACGGACCTTTAAAATTGGCAATACTTTAAGGTGACTGGCCTATGAAGAGGATGACCATGGAAGTGGACAGTCCTTAAAGATGCATTATTGTGTGTGGGTGGCCTTCTAAGAGACAACCCTGGGAATGGACAGACCTTTGGAAATGTCAATGTGGCTTATGAAGTGGAAAGCCACTTGAACATGTGACATGTTTTGCGGACTGGCCCTTTAAGAGGCAGACCCTAGAAGTGGACAAACCCTTGAAGAGGTGACAAATTTAGGGAATTATGTCCTTTAAGAGGTTGACCAGGGTTGTGTACAAACCCTCGAAACAACAGCATTTTAAGTGTACTGGCCCTTTAAGAGGTGGACCTGGGAAGCTTACGGACCTTTAAAATTGGCAATACTTTAAGGTGACTGGCCTATGAAGAGGATGACCATGGAAGTGGACAGTCCTTAAAGATGCATTATTGTGTGTGGGTGGCCTTCTAAGAGACAACCCTGGGAATGGACAGACCTTTGGAAATGTCAATGTGGCTTATGAAGTGGAAAGCCACTTGAACATGTGACATGTTTTGCGGACTGGCCCTTTAAGAGGCAGACCCTAGAAGTGGACAAACCCTTGAAGAGGTGACAAATTTAGGGAATTATGTCCTTTAAGAGGTTGACCAGGGTTGTGTACAAACCCTCGAAACAACAGCATTTTAAGTGTACTGGCCCTTTAAGAGGTGGACCTGGGAAGCTTACGGACCTTTAAAATTGGCAATACTTTAAGGTGACTGGCCTATGAAGAGGATGACCATGGAAGTGGACAGTCCTTAAAGATGCATTATTGTGTGTGGGTGGCCTTCTAAGAGACAACCCTGGGAATGGACAGACCTTTGGAAATGTCAATGTGGCTTATGAAGTGGAAAGCCACTTGAACATGTGACATGTTTTGCAGACTGGCCCTTTAAGAGGCAGACCCTAGAAGTGGACAAACCCTTGAAGAGGTGGCAAATTTAGGGAATTATGTCCTTTAAGAGGTTGACCAGGGTTGTGTACAAACCCTCGAAACAACAGCATTTTAAGTGTACTGGCCCTTTAAGAGGTGGACCTGGGAAGCTTACGGACCTTTAAAATTGGCAATACTTTAAGGTGACTGGCCTATGAAGAGGATGACCATGGAAGTGGACAGTCCTTAAAGATGCATTATTGTGTGTGGGTGGCCTTCTAAGAGACAACCCTGGGAATGGACAGACCTTTGGAAATGTCAATGTGGCTTATGAAGTGGAAAGCCACTTGAACATGTGACATGTTTTGATGACTGGCCCTTTAAGAGGCAGACCCTAGAAGTGGACAAACCCTTGAAGAGGTGACAAATTTAGGGAATTATGTCCTTTAAGAGGTTGACCAGGGTTGTGTACAAACCCTCGAAACAACAGCATTTTAAGTGTACTGGCCCTTTAAGAGGTGGACCTGGGAAGCTTACGGACCTTTAAAATTGGCAATACTTTAAGGTGACTGGCCTATGAAGAGGATGACCATGGAAGTGGACAGTCCTTAAAGATGCATTATTGTGTGTGGGTGGCCTTCTAAGAGACAACCCTGGGAATGGACAGACCTTTGGAAATGTCAATGTGGCTTATGAAGTGGAAAGCCACTTGAACATGTGACATGTTTTGCGGACTGGCCCTTTAAGAGGCAGACCCTAGAAGTGGACAAACCCTTGAAGAGGTGACAAATTTAGGGAATTATGTCCTTTAAGAGGTTGACCAGGGTTGTGTACAAACCCTCGAAACAACAGCATTTTAAGTGTACTGGCCCTTTAAGAGGTGGACCTGGGAAGCTTACGGACCTTTAAAATTGGCAATACTTTAAGGTGACTGGCCTATGAAGAGGATGACCATGGAAGTGGACAGTCCTTAAAGATGCATTATTGTGTGTGGGTGGCCTTCTAAGAGACAACCCTGGGAATGGACAGACCTTTGGAAATGTCAATGTGGCTTATGAAGTGGAAAGCCACTTGAACATGTGACATGTTTTGCGGACTGGCCCTTTAAGGGGCAGACCCTAGAAGTGGACAAACCCTTGAAGAGGTGACAAATTTAGGGAATTATGTCCTTTAAGAGGTTGACCAGGGTTGTGTACAAACCCTCGAAACAACAGCATTTTAAGTGTACTGGCCCTTTAAGAGGTGGACCTGGGAAGCTTACGGACCTTTAAAATTGGCAATACTTTAAGGTGACTGGCCTATGAAGAGGATGACCATGGAAGTGGACAGTCCTTAAAGATGCATTATTGTGTGTGGGTGGCCTTCTAAGAGACAACCCTGGGAATGGACAGACCTTTGGAAATGTCAATGTGGCTTATGAAGTGGAAAGCCACTTGAACATGTGACATGTTTTGCGGACTGGCCCTTTAAGAGGCAGACCCTAGAAGTGGACAAACCCTTGAAGAGGTGACAAATTTAGGGAATTATGTCCTTTAAGAGGTTGACCAGGGTTGTGTACAAACCCTCGAAACAACAGCATTTTAAGTGTACTGGCCCTTTAAGAGGTGGACCTGGGAAGCTTACGGACCTTTAAAATTGGCAATACTTTAAGGTGACTGGCCTATGAAGAGGATGACCATGGAAGTGGACAGTCCTTAAAGATGCATTATTGTGTGTGGGTGGCCTTCTAAGAGACAACCCTGGGAATGGACAGACCTTTGGAAATGTCAATGTGGCTTATGAAGTGGAAAGCCACTTGAACATGTGACATGTTTTGCGGACTGGCCCTTTAAGAGGCAGACCCTAGAAGTGGACAAACCCTTGAAGAGGTGACAAATTTAGGGAATTATGTCCTTTAAGAGGTTGACCAGGGTTGTGTACAAACCCTCGAAACAACAGCATTTTAAGTGTACTGGCCCTTTAAGAGGTGGACCTGGGAAGCTTACGGACCTTTAAAATTGGCAATACTTTAAGGTGACTGGCCTATGAAGAGGATGACCATGGAAGTGGACAGTCCTTAAAGATGCATTATTGTGTGTGGGTGGCATTCTAAGAGACAACCCTGGGAATGGACAGACCTTTGGAAATGTCAATGTGGCTTATGAAGTGGAAAGCCACTTGAACATGTGACATGTTTTGCGGACTGGCCCTTTAAGAGGCAGACCCTAGAAGTGGACAAACCCTTGAAGAGGTGGCAAATTTAGGGAATTATGTCCTTTAAGAGGTTGACCAGGGTTGTGTACAAACCCTCGAAACAACAGCATTTTAAGTGTACTGGCCCTTTAAGAGGTGGACCTGGGAAGCTTACAGACCTTTAAAATTGGCAATACTTTAAGGTGACTGGCCTATGAAGAGGATGACCATGGAAGTGGACAGTCCTTAAAGATGCATTATTGTGTGTGGGTGGCCTTCTAAGAGACAACCCTGGGAATGGACAGACCTTTGGAAATGTCAATGTGGCTTATGAAGTGGAAAGCCACTTGAACATGTGACATGTTTTGCGGACTGGCCCTTTAAGAGGCAGACCCTAGAAGTGGACAAACCCTTGAAGAGGTGACAAATTTAGGGAATTATGTCCTTTAAGAGGTTGACCAGGGTTGTGTACAAACCCTCGAAACAACAGCATTTTAAGTGTACTGGCCCTTTAAGAGGTGGACCCGGGAAGCTTACGGACCTTTAAAATTGGCAATACTTTAAGGTGACTGGCCTATGAAGAGGATGACCATGGAAGTGGACAGTCCTTAAAGATGCATTATTGTGTGTGGGTGGCCTTCTAAGAGACAACCCTGGGAATGGACAGACCTTTGGAAATGTCAATGTGGCTTATGAAGTGGAAAGCCACTTGAACATGTGACATGTTTTGCGGACTGGCCCTTTAAGAGGCAGACCCTAGATGTGGACAAACCCTTGAAGAGGTGACAAATTTAGGGAATTATGTCCTTTAAGAGGTTGACCAGGGTTGTGTACAAACCCTCGAAACAACAGCATTTTAAGTGTACTGGCCCTTTAAGAGGTGGACCTGGGAAGCTTACGGACCTTTAAAATTGGCAATACTTTAAGGTGACTGGCCTATGAAGAGGATGACCATGGAAGTGGACAGTCCTTAAAGATGCATTATTGTGTGTGGGTGGCCTTCTAAGAGACAACCCTGGGAATGGACAGACCTTTGGAATGTCAATGTGGCTTATGAAGTGGAAAGCCACTTGAACATGTGACATGTTTTGCGGACTGGCCCTTTAAGAGGCAGACCCTAGAAGTGGACAAACCCTTGAAGAGGTGACAAATTTAGGGAATTATGTCCTTTAAGAGGTTGACCAGGGTTGTGTACAAACCCTCGAAACAACAGCATTTTAAGTGTACTGGCCCTTTAAGAGGTGGACCTGGGAAGCTTACGGACCTTTAAAATTGGCAATACTTTAAGGTGACTGGCCTATGAAGAGGATGACCATGGAAGTGGACAGTCCTTAAAGATGCATTATTGTGTGTGGGTGGCCTTCTAAGAGACAACCCTGGGAATGGACAGACCTTTGGAAATGTCAATGTGGCTTATGAAGTGGAAAGCCACTTGAACATGTGACATGTTTTGCAGACTGGCCCTTTAAGAGGCAGACCCTAGAAGTGGACAAACCCTTGAAGAGGTGGCAAATTTAGGGAATTATGTCCTTTAAGAGGTTGACCAGGGTTGTGTACAAACCCTCGAAACAACAGCATTTTAAGTGTACTGGCCCTTTAAGAGGTGGACCTGGGAAGCTTACGGACCTTTAAAATTGGCAATACTTTAAGGTGACTGGCCTATGAAGAGGATGACCATGGAAGTGGACAGTCCTTAAAGATGCATTATTGTGTGTGGGTGGCCTTCTAAGAGACAACCCTGGGAATGGACAGACCTTTGGAAATGTCAATGTGGCTTATGAAGTGGAAAGCCACTTGAACATGTGACATGTTTTGCGGACTGGCCCTTTAAGAGGCAGACCCTAGAAGTGGACAAACCCTTGAAGAGGTGACAAATTTAGGGAATTATGTCCTTTAAGAGGTTGACCAGGGTTGTGTACAAACCCTCGAAACAACAGCATTTTAAGTGTACTGGCCCTTTAAGAGGTGGACCTGGGAAGCTTACGGACCTTTAAAATTGGCAATACTTTAAGGTGACTGGCCTATGAAGAGGATGACCATGGAAGTGGACAGTCCTTAAAGATGCATTATTGTGTGTGGGTGGCCTTCTAAGAGACAACCCTGGGAATGGACAGACCTTTGGAAATGTCAATGTGGCTTATGAAGTGGAAAGCCACTTGAACATGTGACATGTTTTGCGGACTGGCCCTTTAAGGGGCAGCAGACCCTAGAAGTGGACAAACCCTTGAAGAGGTGACAAATTTAGGGAATTATGTCCTTTAAGAGGTTGACCAGGGTTGTGTACAAACCCTCGAAACAACAGCATTTTAAGTGTACTGGCCCTTTAAGAGGTGGACCTGGGAAGCTTACGGACCTTTAAAATTGGCAATACTTTAAGGTGACTGGCCTATGAAGAGGATGACCATGGAAGTGGACAGTCCTTAAAGATGCATTATTGTGTGTGGGTGGCCTTCTAAGAGACAACCCTGGGAATGGACAGACCTTTGGAAATGTCAATGTGGCTTATGAAGTGGAAAGCCACTTGAACATGTGACATGTTTTGCGGACTGGCCTTTAAGAGGCAGACCCTAGAAGTGGACAAACCCTTGAAGAGGTGACAAATTTAGGGAATTATGTCCTTTAAGAGGTTGACCAGGGTTGTGTACAAACCCTCGAAACAACAGCATTTTAAGTGTACTGGCCCTTTAAGAGGTGGACCTGGGAAGCTTACGGACCTTTAAAATTGGCAATACTTTAAGGTGACTGGCCTATGAAGAGGATGACCATGGAAGTGGACAGTCCTTAAAGATGCATTATTGTGTGTGGGTGGCCTTCTAAGAGACAACCCTGGAATGGACAGACCTTTGGAAATGTCAATGTGGCTTATGAAGTGGAAAGCCACTTGAACATGTGACATGTTTTGCGGACTGGCCCTTTAAGAGGCAGACCCTAGAAGTGGACAAACCCTTGAAGAGGTGACAAATTTAGGGAATTATGTCCTTTAAGAGGTTGACCAGGGTTGTGTACAAACCCTCGAAACAACAGCATTTTAAGTGTACTGGCCCTTTAAGAGGTGGACCTGGGAAGCTTACGGACCTTTAAAATTGGCAATACTTTAAGGTGACTGGCCTATGAAGAGGATGACCATGGAAGTGGACAGTCCTTAAAGATGCATTATTGTGTGTGGGTGGCCTTCTAAGAGACAACCCTGGGAATGGACAGACCTTTGGAAATGTCAATGTGGCTTATGAAGTGGAAAGCCACTTGAACATGTGACATGTTTTGCGGACTGGCCCTTTAAGAGGCAGACCCTAGAAGTGGACAAACCCTTGAAGAGGTGGCAAATTTAGGGAATTATGTCCTTTAAGAGGTTGACCAGGGTTGTGTACAAACCCTCGAAACAACAGCATTTTAAGTGTACTGGCCCTTTAAGAGGTGGACCTGGGAAGCTTACGGACCTTTAAAATTGGCAATACTTTAAGGTGACTGGCCTATGAAGAGGATGACCATGGAAGTGGACAGTCCTTAAAGATGCATTATTGTGTGTGGGTGGCCTTCTAAGAGACAACCCTGGGAATGGACAGACCTTTGGAAATGTCAATGTGGCTTATGAAGTGGAAAGCCACTTGAACATGTGACATGTTTTGCGGACTGGCCCTTTAAGAGGCAGACCTAGAAGTGGACAAACCCTTGAAGAGGTGACAAATTTAGGGAATTATGTCCTTTAAGAGGTTGACCAGGGTTGTGTACAAACCCTCGAAACAACAGCATTTTAAGTGTACTGGCCCTTTAAGAGGTGGACCCTGGGAAGCTTACGGACCTTTAAAATTGGCAATACTTTAAGGTGACTGGCCTATGAAGAGGATGACCATGGAAGTGGACAGTCCTTAAAGATGCATTATTGTGTGTGGGTGGCCTTCTAAGAGACAACCCTGGGAATGGACAGACCTTTGGAAATGTCAATGTGGCTTATGAAGTGGAAAGCCACTTGAACATGTGACATGTTTTGCGGACTGGCCCTTTAAGAGGCAGACCCTAGAAGTGGACAAACCCTTGAAGAGGTGACAAATTTAGGGAATTATGTCCTTTAAGAGGTTGACCAGGGTTGTGTACAAACCCTCGAAACAACAGCATTTTAAGTGTACTGGCCCTTTAAGAGGTGGACCTGGAAGCTTACGGACCTTTAAAATTGGCAATACTTTAAGGTGACTGGCCTATGAAGAGGATGACCATGGAAGTGGACAGTCCTTAAAGATGCATTATTGTGTGTGGGTGGCCTTCTAAGAGACAACCCTGGAATGGACAGACCTTTGGAAATGTCAATGTGGCTTATGAAGTGGAAAGCCACTTGAACATGTGACATGTTTTGCGGACTGGCCCTTTAAGAGGCAGACCCTAGAAGTGGACAAACCCTTGAAGAGGTGACAAATTTAGGGAATTATGTCCTTTAAGAGGTTGACCAGGGTTGTGTACAAACCCTCGAAACAACAGCATTTTAAGTGTACTGGCCCTTTAAGAGGTGGACCTGGGAAGCTTACGGACCTTTAAAATTGGCAATACTTTAAGGTGACTGGCCTATGAAGAGGATGACCATGGAAGTGGACAGTCCTTAAAGATGCATTATTGTGTGTGGGTGGCCTTCTAAGAGACAACCCTGGGAATGGACAGACCTTTGGAAATGTCAATGTGGCTTATGAAGTGGAAAGCCACTTGAACATGTGACATGTTTTGCAGACTGGCCCTTTAAGAGGCAGACCCTAGAAGTGGACAAACCCTTGAAGAGGTGGCAAATTTAGGGAATTATGTCCTTTAAGAGGTTGACCAGGGTTGTGTACAAACCCTCGAAACAACAGCATTTTAAGTGTACTGGCCCTTTAAGAGGTGGACCTGGGAAGCTTACGGACCTTTAAAATTGGCAATACTTTAAGGTGACTGGCCTATGAAGAGGATGACCATGGAAGTGGACAGTCCTTAAAGATGCATTATTGTGTGTGGGTGGCCTTCTAAGAGACAACCCTGGGAATGGACAGACCTTTGGAAATGTCAATGTGGCTTATGAAGTGGAAAGCCACTTGAACATGTGACATGTTTTGCGGACTGGCCCTTTAAGAGGCAGACCCTAGATGTGGACAAACCCTTGAAGAGGTGACAAATTTAGGGAATTATGTCCTTTAAGAGGTTGACCAGGGTTGTGTACAAACCCTCGAAACAACAGCATTTTAAGTGTACTGGCCCTTTAAGAGGTGGACCTGGGAAGCTTACGGACCTTTAAAATTGGCAATACTTTAAGGTGACTGGCCTATGAAGAGGATGACCATGGAAGTGGACAGTCCTTAAAGATGCATTATTGTGTGTGGGTGGCCTTCTAAGAGACAACCCTGGGAATGGACAGACCTTTGGAAATGTCAATGTGGCTTATGAAGTGGAAAGCCACTTGAACATGTGACATGTTTTGCGGACTGGCCCTTTAAGAGGCAGACCCTAGAAGTGGACAAACCCTTGAAGAGGTGACAAATTTAGGGAATTATGTCCTTTAAGAGGTTGACCAGGGTTGTGTACAAACCCTCGAAACAACAGCATTTTAAGTGTACTGGCCCTTTAAGAGGTGGACCTGGGAAGCTTACGGACCTTTAAAATTGGCAATACTTTAAGGTGACTGGCCTATGAAGAGGATGACCATGGAAGTGGACAGTCCTTAAAGATGCATTATTGTGTGTGGGTGGCCTTCTAAGAGACAACCCTGGAATGGACAGACCTTTGGAAATGTCAATGTGGCTTATGAAGTGGAAAGCCACTTGAACATGTGACATGTTTTGCGGACTGGCCCTTTAAGAGGCAGACCCTAGAAGTGGACAAACCCTTGAAGAGGTGACAAATTTAGGGAATTATGTCCTTTAAGAGGTTGACCAGGGTTGTGTACAAACCCTCGAAACAACAGCATTTTAAGTGTACTGGCCCTTTAAGAGGTGGACCTGGGAAGCTTACGGACCTTTAAAATTGGCAATACTTAAGGTGACTGGCCTATGAAGAGGATGACCATGGAAGTGGACAGTCCTTAAAGATGCATTATTGTGTGTGGGTGGCCTTCTAAGAGACAACCCTGGGAATGGACAGACCTTTGGAAATGTCAATGTGGCTTATGAAGTGGAAAGCCACTTGAACATGTGACATGTTTTGCGGACTGGCCCTTTAAGAGGCAGACCCTAGAAGTGGACAAACCCTTGAAGAGGTGACAAATTTAGGGAATTATGTCCTTTAAGAGGTTGACCAGGGTTGTGTACAAACCCTCGAAACAACAGCATTTTAAGTGTACTGGCCCTTTAAGAGGTGGACCTGGAAGCTTACGGACCTTTAAAATTGGCAATACTTTAAGGTGACTGGCCTATGAAGAGGATGACCATGGAAGTGGACAGTCCTTAAAGATGCATTATTGTGTGTGGGTGGCCTTCTAAGAGACAACCCTGGGAATGGACAGACCTTTGGAAATGTCAATGTGGCTTATGAAGTGGAAAGCCACTTGAACATGTGACATGTTTTGCGGACTGGCCCTTTAAGAGGCAGACCCTAGAAGTGGACAAACCCTTGAAGAGGTGGCAAATTTAGGGAATTATGTCCTTTAAGAGGTTGACCAGGGTTGTGTACAAACCCTCGAAACAACAGCATTTTAAGTGTACTGGCCCTTTAAGAGGTGGACCTGGGAAGCTTACGGACCTTTAAAATTGGCAATACTTTAAGGTGACTGGCCTATGAAGAGGATGACCATGGAAGTGGACAGTCCTTAAAGATGCATTATTGTGTGTGGGTGGCCTTCTAAGAGACAACCCTGGGAATGGACAGACCTTTGGAAATGTCAATGTGGCTTATGAAGTGGAAAGCCACTTGAACATGTGACATGTTTTGCGGACTGGCCCTTTAAGAGGCAGACCCTAGAAGTGGACAAACCCTTGAAGAGGTGACAAATTTAGGGAATTATGTCCTTTAAGAGGTTGACCAGGGTTGTGTACAAACCCTCGAAACAACAGCATTTTAAGTGTACTGGCCCTTTAAGAGGTGGACCTGGGAAGCTTACGGACCTTTAAATTGGCAATACTTTAAGGTGACTGGCCTATGAAGAGGATGACCATGGAAGTGGACAGTCCTTAAAGATGCATTATTGTGTGTGGGTGGCCTTCTAAGAGACAACCCTGGGAATGGACAGACCTTTGGAAATGTCAATGTGGCTTATGAAGTGGAAAGCCACTTGAACATGTGACATGTTTTGCGGACTGGCCCTTTAAGAGGCAGACCCTAGAAGTGGACAAACCCTTGAAGAGGTGACAAATTTAGGGAATTATGTCCTTTAAGAGGTTGACCAGGGTTGTGTACAAACCCTCGAAACAACAGCATTTTAAGTGTACTGGCCCTTTAAGAGGTGGACCTGGGAAGCTTACGGACCTTTTAAAATTGGCAATACTTTAAGGTGACTGGCCTATGAAGAGGATGACCATGGAAGTGGACAGTCCTTAAAGATGCATTATTGTGTGTGGGTGGCCTTCTAAGAGACAACCCTGGGAATGGACAGACCTTTGGAAATGTCAATGTGGCTTATGAAGTGGAAAGCCACTTGAACATGTGACATGTTTTGCGGACTGGCCCTTTAAGAGGCAGACCCTAGAAGTGGACAAACCCTTGAAGAGGTGACAAATTTAGGGAATTATGTCCTTTAAGAGGTTGACCAGGGTTGTGTACAAACCCTCGAAACAACAGCATTTTAAGTGTACTGGCCCTTTAAGAGGTGGACCTGGGAAGCTTACGGACCTTTAAAATTGGCAATACTTTAAGGTGACTGGCCTATGAAGAGGATGACCATGGAAGTGGACAGTCCTTAAAGATGCATTATTGTGTGTGGGTGGCCTTCTAAGAGACAACCCTGGGAATGGACAGACCTTTGGAAATGTCAATGTGGCTTATGAAGTGGAAAGCCACTTGAACATGTGACATGTTTTGCGGACTGGCCCTTTAAGAGGCAGACCCTAGAAGTGGACAAACCCTTGAAGAGGTGACAAATTTAGGGAATTATGTCCTTTAAGAGGTTGACCAGGGTTGTGTACAAACCCTCGAAACAACAGCATTTTAAGTGTACTGGCCCTTTAAGAGGTGGACCTGGGAAGCTTACGGACCTTTAAAATTGGCAATACTTTAAGGTGACTGGCCTATGAAGAGGATGACCATGGAAGTGGACAGTCCTTAAAGATGCATTATTGTGTGTGGGTGGCCTTCTAAGAGACAACCCTGGGAATGGACAGACCTTTGGAAATGTCAATGTGGCTTATGAAGTGGAAAGCACTTGAACATGTGACATGTTTTGCGGACTGGCCCTTTAAGAGGCAGACCCTAGAAGTGGACAAACCCTTGAAGAGGTGACAAATTTAGGGAATTATGTCCTTTAAGAGGTTGACCAGGGTTGTGTACAAACCCTCGAAACAACAGCATTTTAAGTGTACTGGCCCTTTAAGAGGTGGACCCGGGAAGCTTACGGACCTTTAAAATTGGCAATACTTTAAGGTGACTGGCCTATGAAGAGGATGACCATGGAAGTGGACAGTCCTTAAAGATGCATTATTGTGTGTGGGTGGCCTTCTAAGAGACAACCTGGGAATGGACAGACCTTTGGAAATGTCAATGTGGCTTATGAAGTGGAAAGCCACTTGAACATGTGACATGTTTTGCGGACTGGCCCTTTAAGAGGCAGACCCTAGAAGTGGACAAACCTTGAAGAGTGGACAAATTTAGGGAATTATGTCCTTTAAGAGGTTGACCAGGGTTGTGTACAAACCCTCGAAACAACAGCATTTTAAGTGTACTGGCCCTTTAAGAGGTGGACCTGGAAGCTTACGGACCTTTAAAATTGGCAATACTTTAAGGTGACTGGCCTATGAAGAGGATGACCATGGAAGTGGACAGTCCTTAAAGATGCATTATTGTGTGTGGGTGGCCTTCTAAGAGACAACCCTGGGAATGGACAGACCTTTGGAAATGTCAATGTGGCTTATGAAGTGGAAAGCCACTTGAACATGTGACATGTTTTGCGGACTGGCCCTTTAAGAGGCAGACCCTAGAAGTGGACAAACCCTTGAAGAGGTGACAAATTTAGGGAATTATGTCCTTTAAGAGGTTGACCAGGGTTGTGTACAAACCCTCGAAACAACAGCATTTTAAGTGTACTGGCCCTTTAAGAGGTGGACCCGGGAAGCTTACGGACCTTTAAAATTGGCAATACTTTAAGGTGACTGGCCTATGAAGAGGATGACCATGGAGTGGACAGTCCTTAAAGATGCATTATTGTGTGTGGGTGCCTTCTAAGAGACAACCCTGGGAATGGACAGACCTTTGGAAATGTCAATGTGGCTTATGAAGTGGAAAGCCACTTGAACATGTGACATGTTTTGCGGACTGGCCCTTTAAGAGGCAGACCCTAGAAGTGGACAAACTCTTGAAGAGGTGACAAATTTAGGAATTATGTCCTTTAAGAGGTTGACCAGGGTTGTGTACAAACCCTCGAAACAACAGCATTTTAAGTGTACTGGCCCTTTAAGAGGTGGACCTGGGAAGCTACGGACCTTTAAAATTGGCAATACTTAAGGTGACTGGCCTATGAAGAGGATGACATGAAGTGGACAGTCCTTAAAGATGCATTATTGTGTGTGGGTGGCCTTCTAAGAGACAACCCTGGGAATGGACAGACCTTTGGAAATGTCAATGTTGGCTTATGAAGTGGAAAGCCACTTGAACATGTGACATGTTTTGCGGACTGGCCCTTTAAGAGGCAGACCCTAGAAGTGGACAAACCCTTGAAGAGGTGACAAATTTAGGGAATTATGTCCTTTAAGAGGTTGACCAGGGTTGTGTGTA